>NC_064850.1:97714133-97896633 GCF_024139225.1 Suncus etruscus | reverse complement strand
TACACTATCTTTTTCTTCAACTCCACAAGAATTTTCATTGCTGCTGCTGCTGCTAAACAGAAAGTCATATTCAATTAAAAATAGTCCAGAGTTAATGACGTTAAGGACCAGAGCAATAGGTCAACAGGTAAAGTGCTTGTCTTGTACATGGCCAACTCAGGTTTAATGTCCGTCACCCATATGATCATCTGGACAAACCTCAGGAGTGACCCCCCCCCCCCCGATGCAGAATCTAGAGTAAATCATGAGCATGGTCCCCCAACAAAGGAAACCAAAGAACTAAGGACATTGGCTCAAGATTTTAATCATTATTATCTTGAAAATGAGAATTAGCATAAAAGTAACTTTTGAATAAATGAATCATACCTTCATGGAGGATGGCAACCCATGTAGTCCTTGTGAGGAAGAAAATTTTAGTTGTCTTCTAATGTCACTCTAGTTTTTAATTGTAAAATAGAATGATTGTCTCAATTTTGCCTATCATTAAAAAAACTAGTTATAGAACTATTAAATTGTTTATTTTATTTTTGATTATATTCTTATATAAGACTTTTAAACTCTGTTAAAGATAAAAAACAAAATGAGAAACAAATCAATGCCAGTATAGTACTTCATCTCCCTGAAATAATGCGGCAGTCAAGGTCTTCAAATAATCCAGTGAAAAAACATAGTAGATTTTGCTCCAGCATTTAAATGTTTTGCTTGTTTATTGTTTGTTTTGATTTGGGGGCATCTGGCAGTACTTGGTTGTTATTCCCAGTTTAGTATTCAGGGATGGTTCCTGGCAGAATGAAAGGCAACTATTTTCACCAGTGTACTACCAACACATCTTGGTAAATTGTGGGGGACCAGGTGGTGTAGGAGATAGACCCCAGAGTGACCACATGAAAAACATTCCCTATTGTTCTTTGAGTCATCTCATCAGCTAACATTATTTGAATTCAAAATTGTTTCCTCAAAAGTTCACAATATTCTATTAGCATTTTTGCTTCATGCCTAGTTTGAGAGGATTTTAAATTTAAATAAGCATAAAATGTTCATTTTTGTAATGGAAATCCTAAGCTGTAGAAACAAAATACAGTTATAATGGTTTTCATTTCTACTGTAGTCACCCACAAAGTCTGGAATTATAAATAGGTTAACAACCATTGCACTCTAAAATCATTTCTTGTGACAGCACCAAATTTATTGAATTAGGTCCTCCTCCCTTAAGGACACATTTAATCTTGACTATTTTCTTTTCTTTATTTTTTTTTCTTTTTGGGGGGGGCACACATAGTAAAGATTCTTAGGCCTGGAGCTATAGCATAGCAGTTGGGTGTTTGCTTTGTACTCTGATGACCGACAGATAGGATCTCCAGCATCCTATATGGTCCATGAAGCCCACCAGGAGTGATTTCTGAGCACAGAGCCAGGAGTAACCACAAAAAAGAGCTCAGTAAAAGAAAATATGTAAAAAATTTATGAAAATCATATCACACATTAAGAAAAATAAAAAAATTATACACACAATGGGGTTATTAAAGTCATTGTCTAAGTGTTTACTGAGCTGTTTGTTGCTAGTTCACACTTCTGTGTTACTTTATGTTGTTGTTTATTGAGTTTGTTTTTTATGTTATTTTCTCATCTCATTTTCTGTGCTTGTACAGGACTTTCAGTATTATGCAATTATCAAAGAGTTTATAGCTGATTGTTATTGGTTGAGGCATCAGGGCTACCATTTTTGCTCAATTTGTATGGTTGGGTTCTGCATTGCTTTCTCAATATGACATTTGCAATCTGGAAATGTTTCTTTGTTGTTGTGTGTATGATTATCATGAAATATGAAGAAGTAAAGAAGTGTGAAGCTACATTAGGAGCTGCATGCTTCAAGCGGGGAGGGGGGGGGGATATCTTGACCAGGGTGGCAAATAAAGATCCTGAGTTACGAACAGAGTCCTAGCAATGCTGTGATGCTTCAGTTACTTGACTTAGCTGTCTCTTTTATTTTTATTTTGTTTGTTTATGGTTTTGGGCCATACCCATAGTGCTTAAAGGTTACTTTGTACTCATAAATCACTCTTGACAGCTGTGTGCTGTCTATTTAATGACATGTTTTGATTTTTCACAATACCTGTAGCCAAAATATCTAATTTTGAAGTTTCCTATATGCAGTTGATTTTTATATCAACTTAACCTATAGTTCAGAGACATTTTATACATTAGCTGAAGAATTAAAGCCTTCATGTGTTAAAACATTACTTGGTGAAAAATAATATTCAGCAGTGATTTCTCAATTATCAAATATTTGTTTTATTATTGTTTTGTTCTCTTCTTCTAGGTGCTATCCCTTCAATGGCAGAGGATAGGGGGAAAAATAAGCCATGTTAATGAGTTCAAAAGACCTTTGGTAGTAGCCATAGTTAATTTCCAATGTTCTAAATCTCAATAATTTAAAATTCTTAAAATTCTTTTATTTTATAGAGGAAGTACATCAAGCAAATAAAAACAAAAGGGAAAGAAAAACATTTGGAAAGAAGAAAAATTACTTAGAAAAAGAGCAATTAAATACAAACTGTTAATTCTGAACTGCCACCTTCAATGTCACAGCCATGTGTTTCCCACAAAGAAGATGAGCAAGTGAAGCAGAAAAACTATGCATCTATAATAATAAAATCAAAGGGGGTGATCACAAAAATAAAAAGATAGACTTAAAAAGAAAGATGGACTTACCATGCATACATGGTGAAAACAATCATTAATAAAATGAATATGGGGGCCAGGGCTTTAAAGTATTTTTGTCACTTAGCTTTTTTGACAAACACTTATACAAGTTTGCCTGCTGTTAAAATTTTCAACATCCTTATGAAACTTTTGTAAACCAAAATTGTTTAAATCAAAGAAAATGTATCACTAAGATATAGAACATTTATGAGAATTTTCAAAAGTCCTTCTTTACCCCCCACAAAAAAATAAGCTTACCAAACAAATCTGGGGTCAGAAATACTGCTCAAAAGGCTACAGCATATGTGTAGCATGCAGTATTTCTGGAATCAGTCAATCAAGTACATGATGTTCCAAGTATGATCAGAAGTAGGATCTAAACAACATAATGCATGATAAGGAAGGAAGGAAGGAAGGAAGGAAGGAAGGAAGGAAGGAAGGAAGGAAGGAAGGAAGGAAGGAAGGAAGGAAGGAAGGAAGGAAGGAAGGAAGGGAGGGAGGGAGGGAGGGAGGGAGGGAGGGAGGGAGGGAGGGAGGGAGGGAGGGAGGGAGAGAGGGAGGTACAAAAGAACAAAAATACAAATAATGGCCATAATTCTGAATAAGGGGAAAATGTATATACACGTAGATTTTTCATGAAATGCACTTTAACTTACGATAAAATGAAACGTTAATTTAATAAAATTAAAAATTAATAGATAATCTGAGAGATAGTACAGCAGAAAAGGTATTAGTCTAACACATGGCCAACCTGGGTTCACTCCTCAGCACCCCATATGGTCCCCTGAATACCATCAGGAGTGATCTTTGAGCACAAAGCCATGAGTAAGCCCTAAGTACTACCATGTGTCCCCAAATGATATTCTGAGTATATGACTGGGAAAATAGTTTTAGTTTAATTCTGGGTATATATAGCATAAGTACAAAAACACTAATTTGATACACCTATATT
This sequence comes from Suncus etruscus, assembly GCF_024139225.1. Lineage (NCBI taxonomy): Eukaryota > Metazoa > Chordata > Mammalia > Eulipotyphla > Soricidae > Suncus > Suncus etruscus. The sequence continues at coordinate 97,892,978 of NC_064850.1, read as the reverse complement.
CGTTTCTGTATTATTTACAATTCCTAATATGAAATTCCTAATATGAAAATGAACTAAACATTCATAGTTGTCAAGCCATAAATAAATATTTATAAAATATTGATAAGTTGTATATTTCAAAATATGAGATGTCTCCGAGGATTGATGCACCTGGTCCAGGTGCAATCCCTGATATTATATAGTGTCTTAAATAGCCCAAGCACAGTCTAGGGTGGCTACCCCCCAAAAAAGATGAGGCATTGCCATATGTAACAATACAAATGACACTGAGAAAACTATGCTAAGTGAATAAAACAAAATACCTGATTATTTCACTTATGTGGAAGGTACACATAAGTGTATAAAATAAAAATAATAAAAGCAAACACACAGAAAATAGATTGAAGGTTAATAGTGGTAAGGTTAGAGATGAGTGAAATGATAATTAGCGCCAACTGTACACTAATGGAAAAAAACTTTTGGTGATGACCCTAGTTGTCAAATGATAAGAATATACACTCAGGGCCGGAGAGATAGCACAGCAGTAAGCCGTTTGCCTTGCAAACAGCCGATCCAGGACAGATGGTGGTTCGAATCTCGGCATCCCATATGGTCCCCCGAGCCTGCCACGACCGATTTCTGAGTGTAGAGTCAGGAGTAACCCCTGAGCACTTCCGGCTGTAACCCAAAAACAAAACAAAAAGGGCCGGAGAGATAGCATGGAGGTAAGGCGTTTGTCTTTCATGCAGAAAGACAGTGGTTCGAATCCCGGCATCCCATATGGTCCCCTGTGTCTGCCAGGGGCGATTTCTGAGCATAGAGGCAGAAGTAACCCCTGAGCGCTGCTGGGTGTGACACAAAAGCAAAAAAAAAAAAAAAAAAAAAAAAAAAAAAAAAAAAAAAAAAAACACCAATATACACCAAAAACATAATGTAAACCAACTGATGATACAAAAATTAAATTATCGGGCCGGTGAGGTGGTGCTAGAGGTGAGGTGTCTGCCTTGCAAGCGCTAGCCAAGGAAGGACCGCGGTTGGATCCCCCGGCGTCCCAAATGGTCCCCCAAGCCAGGAGCAATTTCTGAGCGCTTAGCCAGGAGTAACCCCTGAACATCCAATGGGTGTACCTCCCCCCAAAAAATTAAATTATCCCCAAACAAGAGTCACAAAACTGGTGGTTTCCTCAAGGTGCCTCATATTGTTCAGGCAGCAAGATTGATCAATGGATTTAGCATACTTTGCATAAAAAAGGCCTGTTTCAAGCCCTGGCAGTGAGCTTTGAGGACAGAGTATGAAGTAGTCCTTCAAATTTGGGGCCAAAGAGATGCCAAAGGATTGAGTTCAGGCATTCCATGTAGGAGACCTGTGTTCATCCTGGGCACAGTGTGGATTTTCAAGAACTTCTGGGAACAACTGTGTGTGTGTGTGTGTGTGTGTGTGTGTGTGTGTGTGTGTGTGTGTGTGTGTGTGTGTGTGTGTGTGTGTTTGTGTGTGTGTGTGTGTGTGTGTGTAGACCTGTGTTCATCCTGGGCACAGTGTAGTTCTTCAAGAACTTCTAGGAACAACTTTGTTTTGGTTGTTACTCTTGGCTTTACACTCAGAAATCGCTCCTGGTAGGCTCTGGGGACCATATGGGTTGCTGGGATTCGAACCACCGTCCTTCTGCATGCAAGGCAAACGCTTTACCTCCATGTTATCTCTCCGGCCCCTGGAAACAACTTCTAAAGATAGAGTTGGGAATAACTTCCTTCACCCTGATACTGCTAGATGTAGGTCCCAAACAAAGCCAAATAGCAAAAACTCTCCATACCATTATACATATTTTTGGTTGTTTAATTTTGTTCTTTGCTTTGGGGCCGCATCCAATAGTGCTTAAGGGTAACCCCCAGTTCTGTGCTCACAGGTCATGCCCAGAAGTGTTCTGAGTATAGGTGTGAGGTGATCAAAACATGCTCTCAATCCATTGAGTTATCTCTATGGCCACTATTCATAAATTCTTGGGAGAGTCACACCTGATGCTTAGAGGATACTCCTGGTTCTGCACTTAGAAATTATTCCTGGCAATGCTTAAGGGACTATAGGGGTTGCTGGAGACTGAACCAGGTCAGCCCCATCCATAACAAGTTCATTGCCCTACCAGCTCAGCTACTGTTCTGGCCCCTAATCATAATACTATAATGGCTATTTTGATTAGGTGGCAAAGAAAAACATGAAATAAATTCTCTTTTAATACGTTATAATTTCCAAGGTTATCATTTTTTTACCTAGAACATAACAATACTATAAAAATCAATTAAACTAATTTCATTGATTGTTTTTGAAGTATATACAGAAGAAGTGGAGAGCTCAAATGTCTAGAGGACATGCTATTTATGGGAATGAGCTGGATTTGATCCCTGACACCAGAGGGCTCCCCAAACATTACTGTGAACTCCAGGGAACTGAGCCAGAAGTAATCACTGAGAACCACCAGTTGTGACCCGCATAACTCCCTACCCCACCAAAAATAGTTCAGAAGTGAACATAACACTTAATTTCTTTACTGTAAAGAGATATAACCCTGAAATATGAATTATGAATTATATCCACATATAATATTGTTTTAATTTTATTTACATCATGCGCAGAATTCTTTCTCAATGCTTTAACAACTGCATCTTTCCTTCATCTAAGTATTATATCATTCTGGATTACAGCCATAGCAGTTTTGCGGGGGGGGGTTGTTAGTTTTTTGGGGGGGGGCCACACAAGGTAATGCTCAGGGGTTACTTCCGGGTATTCACTCAGAAATCGCTCCTGGCTTGGGGGGACAATATGGGATACCGGGGATCAAACCACTGTTCGTCCTAGGTCAACCGCGTGCAAGGCAAATGCCCTACCACTGCGCCACTGCTCCTGCAGTTGTTAATTGAATGAGAAACTCCCAAGTAGCCCCTATACTGAAAGCATTGTTATTTACTCCAAACATCTATTTTGGGGGCTGGAATTATAATAGAAGGGAAGGGCACATGCCTTGCATATAGATGACCCAGGTTGAATTCTCAACATATCCCCATCACCCCTGAACCCTACCAGGAGTGATCCTTGAACACCAAAGGGTTTGGCCCAAAACAAAAAATATATTTTCATCATCTTGGATTTGGTGAAAGAGTTTGAAGAAGTATATAAAGTTTTGAAGGTTGATTGTGACCCTGAGAAGTTCTAAAATGTACTGTAAATATAAACCTTTTGTTTTGGTATATGTTTAACATAGACTTAAATAGATAACTATTTGCCATCTGAAATGTATTGAAGATATAGTCCTTTTATTCCCCTGATGAAAAATGAAATAAATTAACTGTTGAGAGGGGTGCAGAGATTGTATAATGGGCTAAGAGCCTACCTTGCATGCAGAATGTCTGGGTTTGCTTCTTGGTACCACCTGGTCCCTCTGGCAACACAGAAAGTGACCCCAAGCAAGAGCCAGGAGTAGCCCCTGAGCACCACAGAGTGTGATCTAAACTCCAAAGCAAACAGGAGAAAAGAACCATCTGAACTACTACATCAAACTGCATCTGAACTACATCTAACTACTTGATGTAATGTTCCAGTAGCCACATATGTAAGAGAGAAACACTGTTATCCTTCATTGCCTCTCCTGGTGCTATTTCTGAAAAATTAGTCATTTTTATCCAAATAAGTCATTTTGTGAATCTTAAAAGGCAATAAAATTAAACTCTTTGGAACCGGAATAAGTCTGAATAGCATTTCAGGAGCCAGGGCTAAAACTCAGTATTCCCACAACATGTATGAGGTGTTAGGTTTCTTGTTTTAGCCCCCACATCATCAGCCTCACTCCCTCCACCTCAGAGAATTGTATTTAAAACTTCCACTTGTTAAACAGAGTCCTTGGTTAAGTTAATGGGTACTCTTAGGTTCACTCAAAGAATGAGTTAAAGATAAGAGAGATTGCTCAGATAAGAGAAAGGAAAGATAGGAGACTTAAAGAAGATATTGAGTTCTAATATGCAAACATTTTATTTTGCTTTACACTAGATTGGAAAGCAATCTATTTGTTACATTCCCAACTATCAGTATTTTAACTAATTAAGGACTAAAGTATTTTATTTCTGTTTGGTTTGAGAGGAGGGGGTATGCCTGGAATTCTGGGTTTCTAGCCCTAAAATCTTATTCTGTATTTTATATACTCATGACTGCAAACATTGAACTCAGATGGATTCTAAATGTTACCTCTGCAAGTATCCACCTGAATAAAATAGCCATCTTCTAATATTATAAATTAAAACAAGTTGTTCTAAGAATACAAGCAATAATCTATTATTTCTGCCACCTGAAATAGAGTAACTAATGTTTACAAATATACAAAAGCCAAACTTACTCAGTGGTTTTGAATTATCTTCACATATTATTATTTGAAGGACTAGAATTCTTAAACAGAAACTAGAATAGTTGAAAGTGTTGAACATAAAGTGAAAAACAAAAATGTAGAATTATTTTTACTTTGAGGGAGGAGTTACACCTGGCGGAGCTCAGGAGTTACTCCTGGCTCAACGCTCAGAAATCGCTCCTGGTTGACTTGGGGGATCATATGGGATGCCGGCATTCGTACCACCATCTGTCCTGGGTCGGCTGTGTCCAAGGCAAATACCCTACCATTGTCCTATCTCTCTGTCCCCCAAAATGTAGAAATTTAAGTGAGCTGTTGTGCCCCTCCGCCTGAATAAACAAACTCTATACTGCAGAGCCCTGAAGTGCTCTAGCACTCAGCAACTCGGTTGTACTGTACTTGGAGCATTAATTTTCTGGCCACTGGTTTTTCTTTCAGACATCACACTGCCCTTGACATAACCTTCCCCTCCCAGTGATAAATATCTTGTATGTACCACTCATTATTTTCCACCCACTGGACAAAGCTTTTACAAACTAATGGACTCCAGGTTTATTTTAAAATATGGTTGGCATTAATTAGGTTTGAGAATATAAAGCCTTGAGTGTGATAGAGAATTTTCAATGTATAAGTATGCCTCAGAGCTGATTTCAGGACTGGTGCATGAGATTAAGGACAAGTAGAACTACAAAGGGCTCCACAGTAAATGGATGCCATTTGCAGAGACACAACATTTAGGATTAGTTTGATGTTAATTACAGTTGGGTTTCTAGATCACAGCCCTTTGCATCTGTAGTTTGCCAAAGAATTAGTCATGCTGGGGCCTGCAGGATGGCTCAAAGGACTGGACTGAGGCTTTGCATGCAGGAACTAGGGGTTTGATCCCAAGCATGGCTAGACAGTGGCTCCAGAGCCCAGCATGCATCCCTTCCACCCAAAATAAAAGCATTTCTGGGGCCGGAGCAGTGGTGCTAGGGGTAAGGCATCTGTCTTTTTTTTTTTTTTTTTTTTTTTTGGGTCACACCAGCTGTGCTCAGGGGTTACTCCTGGCTGTCTGCTCAGAAATAGCTCCTGGCAGGCACGGGGGACCATATGGGACACCGGGATTCGAACCAACCACCTTTGGTCCTGGATTGGCTGCTTGCAAGGCAAACGCCGCTGTGCTATCTCTCCGGGCCCAAGGCATTTGTCTTGAGTGGGCTAGCCTAGGACGGATCTCAGTTCAATCCCCCAGTCATCCCATATGATCCCTCAAGCCAGGATTGATTTCTGAGTGTATAGCCAGAAGTAACCCCTGAGCATCACAAGGTGTGGCTGAAAAAACAAAAAAAAAAAAAAGTATTTTTCTGATTTTTTAAAAAGCTATAGCTTTAGTAAAATCAGCAGATGTCTCTGGGGCCTATAGAGATAATACTGGGATAAAGGACTTGCCTTATATGTGATCAGACTCAGTGTTATTCCTAGCACTGCTTGTGGTCCTTCTCAAGTACTGCCAGGATCGACCTCTGAGTACAAAATCAAAAATTGTCTCTTGATCAAATTTTCTCTTCCTCTTGTTCTCTATAAAATAAATGGCTATGGCTATTATGGCTGAGATAGAGAAATTGACAAGGCATAATTAACTCCAGGAGATACATTTATTTTAGTCTCAATGACTTTAAATACTGTTAATGATCAAGTTTTATGAATATTCTAACCCCACACCTTCCACCACTACCTCAGGTCCTCTTCTTTTCCCTGATGACTGTCATCCCAGAGACAAAATTATTCTAAAATTCATTGCCAAATTATGTGCTAGGAGAATGTGTTTTCATTTGTGTTTTAAAAAATAGATGAGGGATGACTGGAGCGACAGTACAGCAGGTAAGGCACTTTCTTGCCTTACTCATTCCTGACTTGGCTTTCATTCCTGGCACTACATATGGTCCCCTCTGCCCTGTCTTGAGTGATCCTTAAAACAAGGCCAGGAGTAAGCCTCAACGATGTCAGTGATGGTCTAAAAACTATAAGTAAAAAAAAAAAAAAAATTAGGGTATGCAGAGAGATATGACTCAAAGTGATAAATGACATTCTTTGCATACAGGAGGTTTGTGTTCACCACGTGGTCCCCTGAGTACCACTTAAAGAAATATTCTGAACACAGAGCAATGATTAACCTCTGAAACTGCCAGAAATGTCACCTAACCAAGCCAACAAAAATTGATGTAACTCAGATCATTTGCGTTTGGGAGGCCCTGAGTTAAATTTCCAGCACTGGAAAATAAAAAGAAGAAGAAGGAGGGGGAGGAGGAGGAGGAGGAGGAGGAGGAGGAGGAGGAGGAGGAGGAGGAGGACGAGGAAGAAGAAGAAGAAGAAGAAGAAGAAGAAGAAGAAGAAGAAGAAGAAGAAGAAGAAGAAGAAGAAGAAGAAGAAGAAGAAGAAGAAGAAGAAGAAGAAGGAAGGAAGGAAGGAAGGAAGGAAGGAAGGAAGGAAGGAAGGAAGGAAGGAAGGAAGGAAGGAAGGAAGGAAGGAAGGAAGGAAGGAAGGAAGGAAGGAAGGAAGGAAGGAAGGAAGGAAGGAAGGAAGGAAGGAAGGAAGGAAGAAAGAAAGAAAGAAAGAAAGAAAGAAAGAAAGAAAGAAAGAAAGAAAGAAAGAAAGAAAGAAAGAAAGAAAGAAAGAAAGAAAGCAAGAAAGAAAGAAAGAACGAAAGAAAGAAAGAAAGAAAGAAAGAAAGAAAGAAAGAAAGAGGGAGGAAGGAAGGAAGGAAGGAAGGAAGGAAGGAAGGAAGGAAGGAAGGAAGGAAGGAAGGAAGGAAGGAAGGAAGGAAGGAAGGAAGGAAGGAAGGGAGGGAGGGAGGGAGGGAGGGAGGGAGGTAATTCTATGGGCTGGAGCATGTTGAAATCCTTGGTTGATTCCTGTCACCACATAGACACTGGAGCACCAGTGGAAGCAGCCCCTAGACTTCACACCAGAAACTCATCCCTCAAAACAAACAAAATTAATTAGGTATTTCATCTTCATCTTCATCAAAAATAAATAATAATTGACTTTCTCCTGATAAATGAACTGTGTCTAAAAATAGTTGACAAGGAAATTTGTTTTATATACAACTTGAACCCAGTAATATCTTAGTGAATAAAAAAATTAATCCTTTAAATTAGCTTTTTAATTGAAGCCATGGGGTGGGTATAATGATGGTGGAAACTACTCCTGGAATTGTACTTTTGGGTTCCTCCTGAAGGTGCTCTGCAGGTCAAGTGATACTAGGGACTATAACTTGGACCTTTAGATGCAAAATATGTGTTCAGCCTATTGAACAATCTCTCCAATCCTTAGTTGACAATTTTGTTTCACTTTGTTTTGTTTGGGACCACACTGGGCAATACTCAGGGTGTACTCTGAGCTCTGAACTTAGGAATTACTTTTGGAGGTGTGCAGGAAACTCTTTAAGATGACATCTCAGGGGGACGGAAAGATGGCATGGAGGTAAGGCATGTGCCTTGCATGCAGAAGGGCGGTGGTTCAAATCCTGACATCCCATATGGTCCCTTGAGCCTGCCAGGAGCGATTTCTGAGTGTAGAGCCAGGAGTAATCCCTGAGCACTGCCGGGTGTGACCCAAAAACAAAAACAAAAACAAAAGATGACATCTCAGGCAAGAGTCAACCACATACAAGGTAAATGCCCTCTATATTACCGCTCCAGTCTGTAAGCTTATCACTTTTAACTGAAAAAGAAAAATGTCCTATATATGAACTACATTACTTAGAGCTTCTCATTAAAATAAATGATGAAAAGAATAAAGGTATTAAATAATCTTCATTCAAGTGTCCATCAACAGTTTTTCCTTCACTGCTATCCATTCCAAAGGCAGGAAGCCAGAAAGATAGTACAAGATTTAAAGCACTTGGCTAGCATGCAAGCAGAAACAGATTTGATGTATAGCACTGCCTATAGTCTCCCAGTACTGCCATGTGCAAGCTCTTAGCACTACTGTGTGTGGTTCCAAAACAAAAACAAAACAAAAAACTACATATATATGTATATATACATATACATACATACAGGCATACATACATACATACGTACATCAAATAGGAGAGGCCAGAGCAATAGCACCGTGAGTAGGGGCATTTGCCTTACACACTGTCCACCTGGATTCAATCCTGGGCATTCCATATGGTCCAATGAGACTGCCAGGAGTAATTTCTGAGCACAGAGCCAGGAGTAACCCCTGAGTACCACTGGGCGTGATTCCTCCCCCACCTCCAAAAAAAAGAAATTTAATAGGAGTTAGCCAAATACAGCCTTTCTCCTCCCAGAAATACTTAACATTCCTCCATGCTGGAGGCAAGGAAATGTGTCACTCCTGGGGACAAAATGAGATCAACGGGGCCGGGAAGGTGGCGCTAGAGGTAAGGTGCCTGCCTTGCAAGCGCTAGCGTAGGACGGACTGCGGTTCGATCCCCCGGTGTCCCATATGGTCCCCCAAGCCAGGGGTGATTTCTGAGCACATAGCCAGGAGTAACCCCTGAGCATCAAACGGGTGTGGCCCAAAAACCAAAAAAAAAAAAAAAAAAAAAATGAGATCAACCACATGCAAGGCAAGTTTCTTAAATCCTATCCTATCTCTGGGATATTTACTATATCTGCCTCAAAAATATCATCATTTATTCCCTTAAAATGTGATGGCTTATACATTTGTTTATAAATTTAAGGTTGTTCTGAATTTCTTTCTTTTTCTTTTTCTTTTTTTTTTTTTTTTTTTTGGCCACATCCGGTGACATTCAGGGGTTGCTCCTGGCTTGAGGAACCATATAGGATACCAGGGATCGAACCGCGGTTCATCCTAGGTTAGTTCATACAAGGCAAATGCCCTACTGCTTGCGCCATCACTCCAGCCCCTGTTTTGAATTTCTATATAAAGAAGTGATCTTATTAATTTGAGGGAGCTTTGAGTCAAACCCAAAAATGGTTACCCACTAAAATATCTCTCCAGCGCCCAGAGAAATTATTTATTTATTTATTTTTGGTTTGGGGGCCACACCCAGTGGTGGCGCTCAGGGGTCACTCCTCGCTTTGCACTCAGAAATCACTCCTGGCAAGCTTGGGGACCCTAGGGGATGCCGGGGATAGAATTGAGGCCTGTCCTGATTTGGCAAATACCCTACAACTCTGCTATCACTCTGGCCCAAAAAAATCATTTAACATATATCTTTTTCTAAGAGTCAATAGTCAATTTTTCTTAGAAAGCATTCCCATATGATTGGAGACAAGTGCAGCTGCTCTGGTGTTAGCCTTGCATGTACCAACCATGGGTTTGATCTTCAGCACTGCATAGAGCACCTCTGAATACCACCTGGAGCACTCTCTAAGTACAAAGCCCTGAGCACATCCAGATATGACCAACTCTCTCCACAATGCTACCAAAATAAATTAGCTAATAAAAGCATTATTTTGATCTTATCTAGTAGATTCTTCAGACCTCTCTGATTTCTGTCTACCCACTTATTTAATTCAGATAAATATGAACTCAACAAATAGATTAAAAAATAAATAAAAGTAATAAATTTCAAAATTTATCAAGGTATATGTTAATTCATTAAAGTACATTGGCCCTTGGAGTGATAGCAAAATGAACAGGAGCAAAAGCTCTGATGCTGGAGGTGCTCATATTCTCCCCAGCAACACCTGGTTCTAGGCACAGCCAGATGTGACCTAAAAAAAAAAAGAAAAAATAGTATTTATCTGCTTCAAAGGATATCCTCTTCTAAGTTACACTCAATAATTACTTTTTTTTTTTTAGCTTTTGGGTCACACCTGGTGCCGCTCAGGGGTTACTCCTGGATCTGTGCTCAGAAATCGCTCCTGGCAGGCACAATGGACCATTTAGGATGCCAGGATTCGAACCACCATCCGACTTGGATCTGCTGTGTGCAAGGCAAATGCCCTACAGCTATCTCTCCAGCCCCTCAATAATTAATTATTTTTGGTTTATTGTTGTTTGTTTGTTTTTGGGTCACACCCGGCAGCACTCAAGGGTTGCTCCTGGCTCTATGCTTCAGAAATCACTCCTAGCAGGCTCAGGGTACCATATGGGATGCCGGGATTCAAATCACCGACCTTCCACATTCAAGGCAAATGCCTTACCTCCATGCTATCTCTCCAGCCCCCAATTACTTTTATTTAAAAAGTATTAAGTCCTGAACTGGAGTGATAGCATAGCCGTAGGGCATTTGCCTCGCATGGCTGATCCAGGATGGACCCAGGTTTGATCCCTGGCATCCCATATGGTTCCCTGAGCCTGCCAGGAGCAATTCCTGAATGCAGAATGAGGAGTAACCCCTGAGGGCCACTGAGTCTAGTCCCAAAACAGTAATTATTTAATTAAAAATTTTGAGTCCTGGGGCTGTAGAGATAGCACAGTGGGACAGTGTTTGCCTTGTACACAGCCGATTCAAGACAGACAGTTGTTTGAATCCCAGCATTCCATATGGTCCCCCATGCCTACCTGGATCAATTTTTGAGCGCATAGCCAGGAGTAACCCCTGAGTGCTGCCGGGTGTGACCCAAAAACCAAAAAGAAAAAAAAAAGTATGAGTCCAGGAGACAGAGTGCTAATACATACAGTGGGTAGGGCACTGCTAGTAGATTTTCTGAATGTAGATAAGTAACACCTAAGCACTGCCAGGTGTGGTTCCCCAAATTAAAACAAAAAAGTAAAATAAAATATAAAGTATGAGCCAAGGAGCCAGAGAGATATATAATACAGTGAGTAGGGTAAATACCCTTGCATGTGGATAACATAGGTTCAATCCCTGACATCTCATATGAACCTCTGAATATACCAAGAGTAATTTTGTTTTGTTTTGTTTTTGTTTCTGGGTCACACCCAGCAGCGCTCAGGAGTTCCTCCTGGCTCTACACTCAGAAATCGCTCCTGGCAGGCTCGGGGGACCATATGGAATAACGGGATTCAAACCACCTTCCTTCTGCATGCAAGGCAAATGTGCTACCTCCATGCTATCTCTCTGGCCCAAGAGTAATTCTTGAGTGCAAAGCAAGGAGTAAACCCTGAGCATTACCAAATATGGCACAAAAAAAAAAATTAAAACAGCAATCAAAACGTGAGCTCAATATATTAAGTTACATTTGTTTCAGCAATACATATATTTACAACAGTAGGCTGTGAAACATACGGATTCACATGTGGAAGTTATATACTCTACGAAGCCACATCTCCAGCTATAAGTTTATTCATTGAGAAAATATTTATTATGACATAATTATAAAAATAATTGAGGTGGGAGTATTGTGAGGGAAGAAACTACTAGTAGGTGTAATGGTCAAATGTTTATGCATTGAATCATATCATTAACAATATTATAAATCACGGTTTTAAAACAAAAAATAATAAAAATAATATTGTGCCATATTTTACACAAATATAAGATATATTGTAATAAGTGTGTAGGGGTCAAAAGCACAATGACCCTCAAGCACAGAGTTGGATTCAGCTGTCAAGTACCATGAGGTGTGATCCCAGAATTGAAAACTAAAAATTGAAAGTTCTTTGGGAGGTGTATAAGGAGAGAATAGGAAGAACTTCCTGTACAAGGTCTGTTGAAAGAACAGCATCCCAAATACATGCAACAAGGTTAAATTATGTTCAAGAAATCGCCTTGAAAACTCTCTTACTTTTTTGAAGAATGCTAATACCTCATACTAAAAATTATTTTACCTGTTCTCTTACCTTCTAGCAAAGTTATAAATACACTGATGAAAAGAGTGCTATCATTTATATCTGTCTGTAATGTTGCCTTTTTTTTTTTTTTTTTTGGTTTTTTCGGGTCACACCCGGCAGTGCTCAGGGGTTATTCCTGGCTGTCTGCTCAGAAATAGCTCCTGGCAGGCACGGGGGACCATATGGGACACCGGGATTTGAACCAACCACCTTAGGTCCTGGCTCGGCTGCTTGCAAGGTAAACACCGCTGTGCTATCTCTCCGGGCCCTGTAATGTTGCCTTTACATCACCTTTGTGACTAAGAATTAAGCCACACAAATCATTTAAAATCTTAAACTCAATGACTGTGTTTACTTGTAAATTTAGAGTAATATCTTCAATATATGACTGAATTTATGATAGTTAATTAATTGCATAAACATATATTAAGTCATTTAACTTTTTTTTTCAGTTTAAAGCTTTGTATTTAAAGTCAAAATACATGAACTGAAAAGTCAGTATGTCAGTTGTTTTATTTTGGTTTGTTTTGGGGTAACATCAATGACACACAGGGAACTATATAAGGTGCCAGAAAAACTGGCTGGATAGTACAAAGTAAGAACCTGCCTTTTTGCCATCTCTCTGCCTTGTGATTTATCATTATTATTATTATTATTATTATTATTATTATTATTATTTTGGTTTTTGGGCCAAACCCGGCAGCAATCAAGCATTACTCCTGTCTCTGTGCTCAGAAATGGCTTCTGGCAGGCTGGTGGACCAGGTTGGCAACATGCAAGGCAAACACCCTATGGCCCTGTGACCACTCCAGCCCCTTAATTTGTTGTTGTTGTTGTTGTTGTTATTTTTAGGCCACATCCTAAAGTGGTATGGAGCTACTTCCAGCTCAATAATTAGGAATTTTTCCTGGGGATCTTGAGAGACCGTGTGGTGCCAGTGATAAAAATCTGGGGTTCCTGAATGCAAGCTGACACTGCGGATTGAACTAGCGCCTCAGAAAGATCTTTCCAGCCCAGTGGGTGTGATTTATATTATAAGAAATGTGGGAGGGAAGGGTAGATAAAATTGTCAACATTTCTTTTTTGTTTGTTTTTTGGGGTCACACCTGGCAGTGCTCAGGGGCTACTCCTGAGCAGAAATCGCGCCTGGCAGGTTCTGGGGACCTTATAGGATGCCAGGATTCCAACCACCAGCCTTCAGGCAAACACCCTACTGTTGTGCTATCTCTCTGGCCCCCAAAATTGTCAACATTTCAAAATAATTTTTAAAATATAGCAAAATGGTTATAATCCAAACAGACTTGTTTTTTGTTTTGTTTTTCTATAGTGCTATGTATTGAAACAAGGGTCTAATGTATGCAAGTCATGTGTTCTACCTACCACTAAGCCGCATCCCCAGCCCTTCAATTGCAAAGGTTCCACTCAGTGTCCAACCCCTGGTGAACGGGTCAGAAACAGGGTTGCTGTGAGAATAAACCAAGACAGTCATAAGAGAGAGAAAAAAGTAAAGGATTGAGAGTGCACCAATCGACCTTTCCCTCCCATCTTTATTAGACAGGCTCAATCTACATGGGGAGGGGGGGCAGTGTGAAGGAGTAGAATAACAGGCAAAGTACCTATCTCATGCTAATCAAGCCTAGGTAGGTCTTTTACATCTCAAAAGTGGTGGGTGAAAGGAAAGGGGAACTAGGGCATACTCTTTGTTTGGAAGAAGCTGTGTGTATGGCAACACTCTATGACTCCTATCAGAGAGTCTCACATAAAGTCTAAGAGCTCAATGGTCTGCATAAAGCCTCAGAGAATTATGCCTAAATCCAAAGTCTTGTACCAGGGCGAGAGCCTCATACTACAGGTGTGGTGGACCCAGCAATCAGCATTCCTTGTCATCCAGATCCTGCATAATTATCGCCTGTCTGCCATGAATGACAGCAAGGCCAGATTCTGTCCCTAGTCCTCTGGCAGTGTAACTGTCTGGCTTCTAGTCTGAGTCTATTTGAACACACAGAGTGGTCAGAAGATGGAGCATCATCTTAGGGCCGAGTGTTCCTTTACATCCTCCCAGGGCACTGCAGTTGATGCCTTTTACTTTAAGGGGCAGAGAACCCCTGACTGTCCTTTGATTTTTTTAGTTTGGGGTCACACCCAGCAATACTAGAAATCACACCAGCAGGGCTCCGGGAGCTATACCTGCTGTTGCTGGGCATGAGACCCCTGCTGTGACACAGGTGACCTTCATGCTAAGCTTTCTCTCTGGCTCCGGTTATCCCTGTCAGTTTGATTAAAAGAAATCGCCATGGCCCATGCAGAGCCTCCACCTGATCTCCTGGGTCTAGGGGTGCTTTCTTGCTCTTATACCCCCTCTCTGGCCCCATTGCCCTCGCAGCTTCCAGAAAACAACCCCTAACCCCTGGGTGTAGCCAGATTTTACCCGAGATTCTTGCAGCAGGCAGCGGGCACTGCCAAGGAGGGCATGCCAGTTGTGAGAACCCACAGCCGCTGCTGCTTCCTCAGTCGAATGTCAGATGTAATATTTCATTTGTTTCTATTTATCTTAAAGTTTATTTATATTGATTGATTGAATTTGGGGGCCACACCCAACAGTGCTCAGGGGTCACTCCTGGCTCTGCACTCAGAAATCGCCCCTGACGGGGCCGGAGAGATATCATGGAGGTAAGGCATTTGTCTTACATGTAGAAGGAAGGTGATTGGAAACCCGGCATCCCATATGGTCCCCTGAGCCTGCCAGGAGCGATTTCTGAGCTTAGAGCCAGGAGTAACCCCTGAGCGCTGTCGAGTGTGACCCAAAAACCAAAAACCAAAAAAAAAAAAAAAAAAAAAAGAAAAGAAAAGAAAAGAAAAGAAATCGCCCATGGCAGGCGGAGGGACAATATGGGTGCTGGGAATCAAACTGGTTCCGCCTGGGTCCGCTGCATGCAAGGCAAATGCCCTACCACTGTTGTGCTATCTCACCAGCCCTGAGTGTCCCATGAAAATATTTGCTAGTGAGGTCTGATTGCAGGTGAGTAGAGAACTTAGAGATTTAAACATTATGTAAAAACAAACAACAACAACAACAAAAACTAAGACCCTATTTTTGGTGGAAGTGGAATATATAGCAGGTCAGGGTGTAGACTGTGTGTGTTTTGGGAAAGTAGGGTCTGAGTTCTGTGTAAGCAGGGTGTGTGCAGTGTTTATGGGAATAAAAGGGTGTGTGCTTTGTTTAGGGGAAAAAGGAGCTTATGCTCTGTTTAGGGGGAAATATAATATGTGTGCTCCATGTGTTTTGCTACATTCAACCATCCATTTTACATAAGTCTTGGAAAGAAAGACTGCCTTTGGAGGTTCATGAAAAGAAATAGAACATTCTTCTTTGTCCTCCTAAAGGTCTATAAAGTTCTATCTAGGAAAGCCAAAGTTATTTGAGACACAACACCTGAACTCAATGATGACAGAAAACGGATGACTGTCTGACACAGCGAGTCCTATTTATCTAAAACAACAAAATGCCTTTGCACATAGGAGAAAACACGAAAGCACTAGCTTTTACTGTGCCTGCTATTCTTACTGTGTTTCAATAACTCATATCTAAATAACCTAGACCATATGGAGAACACATGTTAGTACTCTGTAGATTAAATAGTACTAGCTTCTCAGCTTCAAATTGTTTTTAAAGCTATGAGTCAAAGAGAAGTAATCTCACCAATTATAGCACAATATTTTAAGAAAAAAATTCACCAAAAAATCTATGATTTTGATTAAGTATCCAATTAAAGCTATTGCGGCAAATACCAAGATATATCATCCTTGGCCTAATCATATGAGGGATTTAACTTTTCTAAAAAGGAAGCTGTTATTAATTCTCATTCATATAATATGTTGTTGGATGTAAACTTGTTTCAGTTGGATAGGATTTTTTAATGTCCTCCAGTTTTCTTCAAATAAATTAAAACTTTTTACCTGTTATGCTTTAGGAATTAGAAAATATCTATTAAAAACCAGCTTTCGGGGCCCGGAAGGTGGCGCTAGAGGTAAGGTGTCTGCCTTGCAAGCGCTAGTGTAGGACAGAAAGAGGCTCAATCCCCCGGGGTCCCATATGGTCCCCCCAAGCCAGGGGCGATTTCTGAGTGCATAGCCAGGAGTAACCCCTGAGCGTCAAACGGGTGTGGCTCAAAACCAAAACAAACAAACAAACAAAAAAACACCTTTCATTCACTTACCCAAAGAAATCACAATTACTACCTTTTTATCTTGAACACTTATTCCTTTGTCCTTTTGCCCTTGTTTATCCTTTCATATACTTTTGAGACTACAAAATTTAGGAATTGAATCCTTCTACTTTTCTTTTGTTTCATACTACTATCGAAGATCCAGAAATATCCATGACTAAAGAGATAGTTCAGAGAGTAAGGTGCTTGCATTGATTTGGACCACATGTTTTTTTCATCCCATCATGACAGTGTCCACAATATTAACTAGGTGGGGCCCCATAGCACCCACACCTCTGCCCTGACCCTAGATTATTCCAGACACTGCCCAAGGATGCAGTTTAAATAACACTGCATCCTCAGGCCTTAACATTAAATCACTGGCACAAATGACCAAGAATTGCTAGAAGGAAACCTCGGCCTGCTGCGCACCACTTAGGACACGGACTCTTCCACACAAAAGAGAAAATTTGTGGGGCCCGGAGAGATAGCACAGCGGTGTTTGCCTTGCAAGCAGCCGATCCAGGACCAAAGGTGGTTGTTTCAAATCCCGGTGTCCCATATGGTCCCCTGTGCCTGCCAGGAGCTATTTCTGAGCAGACAGCCAGGAGCACTGCCGGGTGTGGCCCAAAAAAACAAAAAAAAAGAGAAAATTTGTTCAGCACTTACTCCATTTATCAGTCATACATCCAGCCCCTAACCCTTTATAATCCCATAACAAAGGCACCTTAATTTTAAAATTCTCCAGTATTTTTCTACTCTGTTTTTTGATGAAGTTAAAATTTCTTACTAAGCCAGCAAGGTCCAACAAAATCTTGTGCCACAGTGATCCCAACCTTAATCTTAGACCATATTTTCTATTCCTAGTCTTGAACCCATAGACCACTTTTTTTTTTTTTTTTTTTTTTTGAGGGTGAAGGTGCATCCATAGTGATGCTCAGAACTTAACTCCTTACTCTGCATTCAGGAATTACTTCTAGCAGTCTCGGGAGACCATATGGAATGCTTCGGATTGAATCCCTGGCAGGCAACATGGAAAGCAGATGTTCTACTCACTGTACTCCCAATGACCATCTTTTAGTTCCTAGTACTTTCCTGTATTTTTTTGGTGGGGGGCACACTGGTGTCATTCAGGGGTTACTCCTGGCTATGTGCTCAGAAATCGCTTCTGGCTTGGGGGACCATCTGGGATGCCGGGGGATCAAACTGCCTTACTGCTTACACCACCACTCTGGCCCCACTTTCCTGAATTTTTATGATCTTCTGTAGTACTTTCTTCTAAAGTTGAAATACCCTTTGCCTTATTGGTTCTTATTTCAAGGTCTTTTTCTCAGTTTTTGCTTAAATATGAGGGTCACACTCATAGGGGTTCAGAGGTTACTCAGGTTGTGACTTTCAGTAGTGCTTGGGTAGGGGTTCAAAAAGGGATTTCCACAGACAAAGCCCTTTGAGCTATCTTACTGGTCTCTTGAAGAACTTTTTCATAGATACTAATGCCCAATGTGTTGAATAAAGCCACAGTCAATTTGCTTTGAATTTTCTGTTAATAGGCTTGTCTTTTTTTGTTTTTGTTCTTGTTTTTGGGTCACACCCAGCAGCGCTCAGGGGTTACTCCTAGCTCTATGCTCAGAGATCTCTCCTGGCAGGCTTGGGGGACCATATGGGATGATGGGATTTGAACCAACCTTCTGCATGCAAGACAAACGCCTTACCTCCATGCTATCTCTTTGGCCCCAATAGGCATGTCTTAATCTGTTTCCAGAGACTAAGAAAAGCACTTCTACAAAGTTTTGTGAAACATAATTGTAGTCAAAATACTGTATTTTGGAGAATGGCAATTAGACTACCATTGAAAAAAAGTAAAGCAAAGAGAATGCTTCCATGTATTTAACTTGTAACACACTTGTTTCTCTTTATTCTGCACAGGACTAGAAGCATCAATGTTAATAAGGCAAGACTCAGATGGGGAAATGTTGAACAGAGTCACATACTAGATTGAAAAGATGTGGATAACCATCCAGTATGTGAGGGCTTAGCTGAGCTTAGTCATATCAAGTCTTTCTGTCATGATCTTGTATTACAGTTAAATTGGCCCCAACTAGGAAATGGGCCTGACATTGTTTGCTCTCTTAAATGAAACATCTTTCTAAGGAAACCAAGCCTGCCATGCTTCAGAACCTTCAAAATCAAGTGAATTCATGGGTATCAAGGATGAAGAGAGGAGGGAAGGTGGAGGAAGTGGAAAATGTGAAGCTTTTTTTTTTTTCTTTCTCCTTTCCTGATTCTAAAGGATGAGATCTTAAAGCTTTTCCCAGAGCAAAGACATTTGTAAAAGGTCCTCTGATGTCTTATCAATGTTTACTCGTGGTAGTTAAATATCGTGACAGGTGAGAGCAGTTAAATAAACCTCATATCATTGTTTTACTGTCTCTTAAATGAGTGGCAAAAGGTCTAGGAATTTAGGACAACAGACTACATTTTATCGGTCAGTAATTTAAGATAGCTTAAAGGGCCTTCAGAGACTAACAGCAAATTGACGTGAATTTATTGAGTATATCTGAGAACTGCTTATGATTATGTCTTAAAGTAGAAAATATAGTAGCAGCCAGCTCCTATTGCTGTTGCAAAGTTTAAAAGTTACTATATCTATAAAACAGTGGCAGGATTAAAGTAAATATCAGCAAGTGGTAGTTATTGTTTTGTGAACTATTTTATGGTTTAAGTTCAGTTCACATAGCAGTTTAGCATTAAAAACAATTCTTGGAGCCAGAACAATAATACAGAAAGTAGGGCACTTTCCTTGCTTGAAGTCAACCTTGGTTTGATTCTCAGCATCCTATATGGTTCCCTGAGCACCACCAGGAGTAAATCCTGAATGCAGAGCCAGAAATAAGTCCTGAGAAATGGTAGGTATGGTCAATAAACAAACAAACAAACAAAAAACTGGAAAGCTCAAATTTCTGATTATGCCCATGCAAATAAAAAATAAAATAATAAAATTCTTCTGTAGAATTATTCAATTTTTTTCTACAGATTTTGCTTGGGGGCCACACCTTAGAGGTGTCCAAGAACTACTTCTAGCATAGTGTTTGGGAGGTCATTCCTGGAGGTATTTGGGGGACTACATGGTGTTAATAGGATGCAGGACTCCTGCATGAAAAGTATGTCCTCTGGTCCTCGGAGGGATTCATCCACCCTGTTTCTACATTTTTATCCTGTATTGTTAGTTCTTAGTTTGTGGTAAAATATTCACATTTGGGCCCGGAGAGATAGTACAGCGGCGTTTGCCTTGCAAGCAGCCGATCCAGGACAGGTGGTTGGTTCGAATCCCGGTGTCCCATATGGTCCCCCGTGCCTGCCAGGAGCTATTTCTGAGCAGACAGCCAGGAGTAACCCCTGAGCACCGCCGAGTGTGACCCAAAAAAAAAAAAAATTCACATTTATTTGTTTGATTTCTGTGAAAGAACTGTGATAATTTTTTTTCTTTTATATGTTTATGCATTTTGGGGGGGGTCTCACTTAGTAGTACCTAGGGGCTACTCCCAGTTTGAGTTTCTGGATTTATTCCTGGCACTGCTATAGAGAACAATGCAGTGTTGAGAATCAAACTAGGGCTACCTGTTCAACTTATGCGTTCAACTTATTTTTTTCTTTGAAAGCATAATATGTAAGTATAACCTGACTCAAATAGCGTTAGAAACTGTTTTTAATAATATCCAGGAAAGAAATATGGTTTAAGTGTGGTTTTTACCATAGTATATGGTAATGAGAATAATTCCAAAAATAGTTTTGTGTGTGATAACTTTGAAGTGCAGAACAGTTGGTTTTTTAAAATAGGAATGCATTAATCATTTCTAGTAAGATGGAGATTAACTATTTTACCTGCCACTTCAGGCTATTATATGCTAAACAGCACTGTTACTTTACAATTTGATCTTGCATGGTCTTAAAGTGAAAATCATTTTATGACCAAAAGAAGAGTGAAGAATTTGGATTATTTATGTAAAATATATCTGGATTATTTGTGTAAAATTCATCTAGAAGAGCAGTAGAAGAGCACTTGCCTTGCATGTGTGTGTCTTTAGCTCTAGCCTTGGAACTGCAGCAACAAACAGAAAAAATATATTGGAAGAGAATAATTAAATCAAATATGTTACATTTTGATGGACTTTTTTGTAGATTTTTAGATTTTTTTAAATAATAATAATTTTATACACCATAATCAAAAGCACAGACTAAACAGCATTGAAAACATGTGATCTAAGATTCAACCACCAAATTCTGTAATGTGCCTGTCAAGGTGGCAGAAAGAGGATGTGGCTGAAAGATGGGAGGTAGAGGACAATGAAATTTAGGAGCACTGGTGATAGGAATTCACTGGATGTGGGATTGGTATTGAAATATCATGTAACAAACATTATATAACAAAAAGTGGTGAATGCTGTTAAGGAAATAACTACACTAACAACTAGGATGACAATGTTAATGAGTGAGAGAAGTAGAATACCTATCTCAAATACAAGCAGGGGTGGGGGAGGGGGAGAAAGGCATTGGTGGTGGGAAGGTTGCATTGATGAAGGGGGGTTCTGTTTATGATTGAAACCCAACTACAATATGCTTTTAATCATGGTACTTAAATAAAGATTTTATAAAATAAAAAAATATCACATAACTAAAACTCAACTATCAATTATATTGTAAATCAAAATGTTATTAAATGTAATAACAAAATTTTAGAAGTAATTAAATTTTAATTTTAATATAATATCAAATAAATGAACAATGATAGTAAAGAGAATATAAATATGCACATATTAATCTGAAAATCAAATGCCAAAGTAATTTCTGAATGTCTGAATGTTGTTCCTTTTCCTTGATCTTTGTTGCCTTTGCAGTTGCCATAATTGGGATCACACATATTTGGTTGTGGTGTTTGCTGGGGGCTGAGTACTTTAGACATAGCTCCAGAAAGAGCTCACTCTGATATGGTGCTGAGAATTACAACCAGGGCATTGACTAACCCACATGAGCAGCACTGAGAATCAAACCTATGGCTTCACACTTGCAAAACAGAGGTGTTTAATCACTGAGCCCCCCCACTGAGCCCATAGTCTGCTTCTTTAAAAAACTGTTATTTCTCTATTTCTGGGACCGAGAGGCAAGATACTTGCCTTGCAAATTGCCTATGCTGGCTTGATCCCCAGTCCTACATATGGTCTCCTGAGTACTGCTGAGGTTCTAAGTACAGAATCACAAGAAACCACTGAGTACAACCAGGTAGGCTTCAGAAATCCAACCCTCCTCACATAAGAAACCAGAACAACCTCCCCACAAAAAAATAAAAATAAAACATTTTACTTCATTAATTTTTTTTTTTTTTTGGTTTTTGGGTCACACCCGGTGGTGCTCAGGGGTCACTCCTGGCTGTCTGCTCAGAAATAGCTCCTGGCAGGCACGAGGGACCATATGGGACACCGGGATTCGAACCAACCACCTTTGGTCCTGGATCGGCTGCTTGCAAGGCAAAAGCCGCTGTGCTATTTCTCCGGGCCCTTACTTCATTAATTTAATTTAAAACTACAATTAAGGGCCGGGCGGTGGCGCTAAAGGTAAGGTGCCTGCCTTACCTGCGCTAGCCTAGGACGGACCGCGGTTCGATCCCCCGGCGTCCCATATGGTCCCCCAAGCCAGGAGCGACTTCTGAGCGCATAGCCAGGAGTAATCCCTGAGCGTCACCGGGTGTGGCCCAAAAACCAAAAAAAAAAAAAAAAAAAAAAAAAAAAAAAAAAAAAAAAACTACAATTAAATGAGGGCTTGAAATGTAGCTCAGTGGTAGAGTGTATATTTTTGTGTATAAGGCTCTGAATTTGCCCCAGGCACCAAAAGAAAAGGAAGTAAATGAGGCATACTGAAATACTAATAAACAGAGTTCTCTGTAGAAGAGATACATGAAAACTATTTTGTTTTGTTTTGTTTTGTTTTAGTGGCTCTCAGAGATTACTCCTGGCTCTATGCTTAGAAATTACTCCTGGCAGGCTCAGGGGACCATATGGAATACGAGAGATTTAACCCAGTTGCTGCATGCAAGGCAAATGCCCTACTTACTGTGCTATAGCTCCTGCTCTGAAAAATTGTTTATTTATCAGTACTAACCATATCTTATTCACTTTATTCTTCACCACAGTCTCTTTATTTAATATAAACAATACATATGAATATTGTACTTTGGTTTAAAAAGAACATAAGTCATAAATAACTTTATGGGCCAGAGAAATCATTTAATGAACTGAGCATGTGCTTTACATGCAGGAAGCCCTAGCACTGCATGGAACTGTGATTTTAATAGGACTGTGATCATTTCATAGAAAGTAGTCACAATTCTAGAAGGTAGACTCCCTTCTAAGAAATGATCAAAATTCTGGTTTACTTTGACATTTTTTATTAGCACGACTACTAACTGCTAATTTACGTAAAAGGTATGCACACCTCAAGCTAAACAACTAAGAGCTAGAGAGATAGTATAGCAGGTAGTGAATTTGCCTTGCACGGAGCCCAGACAGGTTCTATCCTTGCACCCCATATGGTTCCCGTGGACCAGGAGTAATCCCTGAATGTAAAGCCTAGAGTAACTCCTGTTTATTACTGGGTCTGGCCTAAAAGCCAAAAGTTGAAAAAATAAAAAAAATTGGGGAGTGGAGAAATTGTGGTTGGAGAAATAGTACTGGTAAGATTCTGCCCTACCATGTCCTGGCGTGTTTTGAATCCCCAACACCACATTTTACCTGAGCAACACCAGGAGTCATTTGTGAGTATGAAGCAGGAAAAGACACCACTGAGTACCACTGGATATGACACTCCAACAAAAGTTTAAAAACTGAGAGATAGTGGCCAGAGAGATAGCACAGCAGTAGAGCATTTGCCTTGCATATGGCCAACCCGAAAGGGACCTGGTTAGACTCTTGGCATCCCATATGGTCCCCTAGCCTGCCAGGGGCAATTTCTGAGTGCAGAGCCAGGAGTAACCCCTAAGAACTGTTGGGTGTGGCTCAAAAAATAGATAAATAAATAATAAAGTTAAAAAAAAAAACAGGGTTATTACAGCAGGTAAAGTGTTTGCCTTGTATACAGCCACCCCAAGTTTGATCCTCAACATTCTAGTTGGTACCTCAAACATCAACAGGAGTAATTACTAAGTGCCGAACCAGGAGTAACCTCTGAGCATTGCCTGTGTGACCCAAAATCAAACAAACGAAAAGTTTAAAAAATATATGTGGGCCCGGAGAGATAGCACAGCAGCGTTTGCCTTGCAAGCAGCCAATCCAGGACCAAAGGTGGTTGGTTCAAATCCCGGTGTCCCATATGGTCCCCCGTGCCTGCCAGGAGCTATTTCTGAGCAAAAAGCTAGGAGTAACTCCTGAGCACCACCGGATGTGGCCCAAAAAAAAAAAAAACCAAAAAAAAAAAAAATATATATATATATGTACAAAAAGGTTCTGCCAGGATGCCATCTACCCATCTATGAAACAACCACGGTTGTCTATAACATCACCTGGGAGCAATCCTCTACCACGGAAGACCCTACCACTGCTCCGGCATTGACCTACTCCAAAGAGAGGTCCCTTAACACTGAGAAGACATAACAACAACTACCTGCTTTCAGGGCAGGGCTATTCACATAGCCCTCTAATTGTGAGGTGAAACTAGAGAACACTCCACATCATCCTGACTTCAATGTAGGATATGCACAAATTCCAGGATCTTTAACTACAGAAACCTGACACCAACAACAGCGATTTTGTGTGTGTGGGTGTGTGTGGGGGGGGGGGGGTATTGGCACTACAGACAATGGCTTGGGTTGGACAACCTAGTATGCCTGGAACCTAGAAATGGTCTTATGCCAGAAAACTTCAAGGATAAGGTCTCCTTGTATTTAGGCCAAGGCTTTTCCTTTCCATGTCCCCCATATTTTGCTGTGCCTATGCAAACAACAATTGCCACTCTAACACTGTTTTTGCTGTACTTCTTTAACTCTGATTCTTAAAAAATAAAAAAGAAAAGAAAACCTTATTAAACCTTCTGCTAGGCCTTTAATGAGTTAATTGGTGATTCAATGATTTTCAAAAATATACTTGCTACTGAACCTTTTCTTTCTCTTCTATCTCATTAGTTTTTCTATTTTAATAACTTGGCCTTTGTTCTTCCTGAAACAAATGTATTATGATCAATTGTGTCAACTATGTGATATATTTCCTTTAAATAAATTAAAATTCTTTTCAATAAAAAGGGGGGTTCTGAAGAAAATGAAAAAATCAACCTACAAAAAAGTATCTATATCTAAATAAATGTACATATAGTATATATACCTATATATAAATGTATATATAGTATCTAAATGTACCTATATACCTATATATTAGTTATAAATATATAAAGTTTAAAAAATGTACAAAAAGGGGTTCTGAATAAAATGGAAAAAATGTTCCCTACAAAAATGTATCTATATATAAATGTATATATAACATATAAATATACCTATATATGTATATATAATATATATAATTGTACCTATATATCTGGGAAACAGATAAAGCAATTCCTACCTAATAGAATCCCACTATGTAATGCAATTATCCTATTTCTTATATGATACAGATTATATACTCATTTTGTGTACATGGGAGAATCATTCAGAAACTGTTACTGCCACAGCTGATGAAAAATACTTTTTAGGGGCCAGAGCAGTGGCACAAGTGGTAGGGCACTTTCCTTGCAAGCACTAACCTAGGATCTGACCATGGTTCAATCTCCCGGTGTCCCATATGATTCTCCAAGCCAGGAGCGATTTCTGAGCTTATAGCCAGGAGTAACCCCCTGAGTGTCACAGGGTGTGGCTTAGAAACCAAAAGAAAAAAAAGAAAAAAAAATTTTTTTTTTTTTTTTGGTTTTGGGGCCACACCAGCAGTGCTCAGGGGTCAATCCTGGCTGTCTGCTCAAAAATAGCTCCTGGAAGGCACGGGGCACCATATGGGACACCAGGATTCGAACCAACCACCTTTGGTCCTGGATCGGCTGCTTGCAAGGCAAACGCAGCTGTGCTGTCTCTCCGGGCCCGAGAAAAATATTCTTTACTGATTTTTATCATTTTTTGCATGAATTTGAGAAAATGCACCTCAGTGCAGTGATTGGGGGCCTACTGTGGACTCTGCTCAGGGGTCACTGCCATTGGTACTAAGAGAGCCATGAAGTACTAGGGACCAAACAGTTTCTGACTGCACTCAGCCACATTAAGCTAATCTTTCTAGTCAACCTATAATTATTTTTAGCATCAAACTTTATTGAACTTAGTGTGTGTGCTGCTGCGCGAGTGATTTGTGTGTGATGTGTGTGTGTGTGTCTCCAAGATGTCACACATAAAAATAAAAAAAACATGTATTTCACTACTGAGCTACATTCCTGAACTTTTGGTTTGCAAAGGATTGTGCTGACCCAAACACCTCAATTTATGAAGTTATTAGCTGCATTACTAAATAGTCTATGACCGATGAGTTGAGGGCCACTTGTGTATTTATTTACACAAGAAATAGATACTGATAATGCATAACTTTAGTCAGAAAACTGCAATCCTATAAAGGTCGCCCTGCTTAATTAAACATCACCCATGACTGAGTTTTGCTGGCACTAACTCAGGTTGCTGAGGGGTCATGAAACTTCATAAATGGAACCAAAAGAAAAGTCTGAAAAATTATAAGTCAAAAAAAAAAAAAAAAAAAAGAAAAAAGAAACTTCAGTTAAATTCAAGATTTTTTTTCTGGTAATAATAAGCAATTCAAGATGACATTTTCCTCTTAAGTCTATATAATGTTAGCAAGATTATATGGCCTGGAGAAAAATACAATTTTGTATTCATAGATCGTCTATTCCAAGAGCTGGGAAGATAGTCTAGTTGGTAGGACATTTGCTTGCCTGGCATGTGGCTGAATCAGTTTCAACCCCTAGCATCCCATACAGTTCCCTGGATGAGACCTGAAAACAGCTAAGTGAGGCCCCAAAACAAAAGAAAACAAACAAAACAAAAGAAAACAAAAGAAAGCAGAAAAACAAAAAAAAAATATTTTCATCAAGCTTTTTATTTATTTTTATTTTTTTATTTTTGGTTTTTAGGCCACACCCATTTGACGCTCAGGGGTTACTCCTGGCTATGCTCTCAGAAATCGCCCCTGGCTTGAGGGGACCATATG
The DNA here is from genome assembly GCF_024139225.1 of Suncus etruscus. Lineage (NCBI taxonomy): Eukaryota > Metazoa > Chordata > Mammalia > Eulipotyphla > Soricidae > Suncus > Suncus etruscus. Next base: position 97,866,447 of record NC_064850.1, on the reverse strand, counting down.
GGACACCAGGGGATAGAACTGCGGTCAGTCCTATGCTAGCGCTTGCAAGGCAGACACCTTACCTCTAGCGCCACCTTCCCGGCCCCTCATCAAGCTTTTTAACAACTTGTTATATCAAAATCCATCTCAACTGAGAATAAAACCAATCTGTATTAAACATATTTGCTCCCTAAAACAAAAATAGAAAATAAGGGGCCAGAGCAATGACAGCGGTAGGGTGTTTGCCTTGCACGCAGCTGGCACAGGATGGACTGCAGTTCGATCCCCCAGCATCTTATATGGTCCCCCAACCCAGGACCAATTTCTGAGCACATAGCCAGGAGTAACCCTGAGCGTCACCGGGTGTGCCCCACCACCCAAAATAGAATATACTAAACTCAAAGTTTTTTGCGGCATCAGTGAGATAGTACAGCAAGGAAGGTGCTTGCCCTGCATGTGTGACCCAAATCCAATCCCCAGCACCAACATGGAGCCAGGAGTAAACCCTGAGCACAGTGTGTAACCCAAAAACATAAACAACAAAAAACAACCTTTTTTTCTTTAAAGAGAACAATTAGAGGCCGGAGCAATAGCCAGTGGGTAGGGCATTTGCCTTGCACACTGCTGACCAGGGTTTGAGTCTCAGCATCCCAGATGAACCTCTGAGCTTGCCAAGAGCAATTTCTTAGTGCAGAGCCAAGGGTAACCACTGAGAGCTGTTGGGTGTGGCCCATAAACAAAAAATAAATTAATAAATAAATAAATAAATAAATAAGAGAGAACAAATATCACATGACTTTTTTTTGGAGGGGAGCACACCTAGTGACCCTCAGGGGTTACTCTTGGCTATGCACTCAGAAATCGCTCCTGGCTTTGGGGACCACTTGGGACGCCAGGGGATGAATTGCAGTTTGTCCCAGGTTAGCGCCAGCAAGGCAGATGCCCCACCGCTCCACTCCACCACTCTGGCCTCAAATATCATATGACTTTTAATGATAAAAAAGATTGGCAGGCTGGGTGGTTGTGACATGGGATGCATTCTAAGAACATTGGTAAAGGGAGAGTGATACTGGTGTTGGGATTGGCTCTGAAATATTGTATGTGTGAAACCCAATTATGAAGAACTTTGTAAATCACAATGATTTCAATAAAATTGTTTTAAAAAAAGAAAAAATAGAAGAGCAACATCCTCATGTTAATATTCCATGACATAATTAAAAAGCCAATAAAAGTATTTTCTTATCATTTTTTTCCATTTCTTCATTTCTTTAGCTGCTGTAATATTTGCGGACAACAAAGCTTAAATTGCTTTAGGATTCCTCCAACATTTTATTCTCTAAAATTTGGAAAATTGTTTGAAATTTTGTTACAAATAAATGGCAGCCTTTTTTAAGTTCATGTAGCTAAATCAATTTACTATGCAGCTCATCTGTGCAAATGAGGGTCAAATATATTTTGTTCAATCTTTTGTCTTTCTCTGGCTAGACAGAGCCCAGAGCCTCGAATTGCCTTTTCTTCTTTCTTCTTTATTCTACTAAGTGACAGCCGCATCTAAAACTGTCAAATAAATTATCGGAGCTTTTCAAAATAAGTAGAACAAGTAGAAATAGCATAGAACTGTTCCACACAAACAAGCCATTTGTGTCTCATTCACTGTTTTCACACCACTTCTATGGAAGGAATGAAAGCATAGTAGGGTTGACAGCAATAAACTCTAAGGATTAGCCTACTTTCTTCTGAGTTCATCCTTTATTAGCCTTCCTGATGTTCCCATGATAAATCTTCTCTATTGTATGTTGTCCATGTACCTTTAAGAACCCTTCAGTGTTTTACAAGCACACTCTGTGTTCTGAAAAAAAGTTAAAACAAGTTTATTTTCTGTGATGTGATTAGGAACTTTCTTGTTGTAATAAGAGTATGAATGGAATTTTCTAAGGATTCAAATTGAGAGCTACTATCCCCTTCCTCCCTGAGATAAATTTACTAAAAGAAGAAAAGAATTAGAATAAGGTCAATCTGGAAAAGCATCTTTTCCTTCCTAATGAATATGTAATAATTACTGACTTCTAAAGCTTAAAGATTTCAGTCAAGCTTTACTGAGCACATGATTCCTACATCAAGCAAAATGAAATATGTTATTAATACCAAGTTACCATCATTCTTTGAAACAAGGACTAGCATCTGTGGGATCCAGTAGGAGTGTAATAACCATACTCTCTGCCAGGAATCAAACCTGGGTTGGGAGCAAGCAAGCCGAACACTACCCACTGTACTATCACTCCCACTTCTTATTTTAGTTTTGTGGCTTAACAGTAGAACTTTTGTCTTGAAGCTTCAAGACTCTGGATTCCAACCTAGCACTACTAAAACAAATAACATATTTTTTCAATCTCATGATAAGTTATAAATACTTATAAATAAATAAGTAATGAATACACATATTCATATACTGGTACATGCATTTGTCATCCCTTTTAAAGAAGAACTTCTTGGGGCCAGAAAGATAGTATAGGGGATACTGATATTGCCATTAATGCAGTTGACCTGACTTTAATCTCCAACACTTTATATGATACTCACAGACCCACAGAGAGTGATCCCTGACTGAGCACAGACACAGGTGTAAATCCTGACCACCTCTGATTGTCTCCAAATAACAATAACAACAACGACAACAAAAGTTGAACTTCTTGCTAGAACATTGCAAAAACAATTCTGCCACAAGCTATGAAAGAGACAGATCATCAGTCAGCAATTTCTTTAATCCCAACCTAAGGTGCTTAACTTTTCATTCTTTCATTTCACAGCAGTCTGATTCTGGAGTTGCTGTTCTTTTAGCTGCAGTTATTCCTTTTCTCTTCTTTTCTTCACTTCCTTCCTTCCTTTCCTTCTTTCTCTTTCTTTTTCTTTTCTTCTTTCTCTTTTCTTTCTTTTTCTTTCCTTCTTTATTTCTTCCTTCTTTTTTCCTTCTTCCTTTTTTCCTCCTTCCTTCCTTTTTCTTTCCCTTCCCTTCCTTCCTTCCGTCTCTCCTTCCTTCCTTCCTTTTCTTCCTTCTTCTTCCTTCCTTCCTCCTTCCTTCCTCTCTTCCTTCCTTCCTCCTTCCTTCCTACCTTCCTTCCTTCCTTCCTTCCTTTCCTTCCTTTCCTTCCTCTCTTCCTTCCTTCCTCCTTCCTTCCTTCCTTCCTTCCTTCCTTCCTTCCTTCCTTCCTTCCTTCCTTCCTTCCTTTCCTTCCTTTCCTTCCTTCTTCCTTCCTCCTTCCTTCCTTCCTTCCTTCCTTCCTTCCTTCCTTCCTTCCTTCCTTCCTTCCTTCCTTCCTTCCTTCCTTCCTTCCTTCCATTTGTTTTTGGGTCATACCCATCAGTGTTCAGCATACACTCCTGGTTCTGCGTTCAGAAATTGCTCCTGGCAGGCAAGGGGGAACATATGAGATGTCAGGATTCAAACCACCATTCGTCCTGGACTAGCTGTGTGCAAGGCAAGGCAAACACCCTACCACTGTGCTATCTCTCCAGCCCTCTTTTTTTCTTTTTTGGGGGAAGGGTGTGGTCGGTATTTGGATACGGAGATGGAGACTCTTCTCTCTGAAGAAGTCCACATTCTCCTTAGAATTACATCCCTGGGATTGGAGGATAGAGCAGGTGGGCACCTCCATTGGGCCAGCTGATCCTGTTTTTTCCCCCAGCATCCTGAATCATTCCCCAGAGGCTACAAGGAACAATTCCTGAGTACAAAGCCAGGAGTAAACCCTGATCATTGCTGGATGTGGCTCAAAATCAAAAACAAAAACAATTAGTACATGTCATAATAAAAAAATGTTTTTGTTGTTTTGTTTTTGGGTCACACCCAGCAGCGCTCAGGGGTTACTCTGGCTCTATGCTCAGAAAACGCTCCTGGCAGGCTCAGGGGACCATATGGAACGCGAGATTTGAACCACCGTCCTTCTGCATGCAAGGCAAACACCCTACCTCCATGCTATTTGTCTGGCCCTCATAATAAAAGTATTTTATCTCAAAACTAAAATAAAGTACCTTTTAGCCCTGATAAAGCCCATAATTCTATGAAAAGCTGCCGATTAAGTCTCATTAGAAATTTCAATAAAATAAAAGATTCACTATGACCTACTATTGACAACACCCTCAAAGCCATTTATTTTCCCATCTGGCCATGAAGTTTGTGTTGATTAGATCCAGCAATTCTTGAACTGCTCATAAGAAATTAAAATTTAAAGCATTAATTGTGAGTAAGCTCAGCACTAGAGCATTTGCATATGTGAAGCCCTCTGATGACTGAAACCAAAAATTAAAATTACTTTGAAAGTTGTAATAGGGGCACATTCTCCATGCTGGAGATAGCCTCTTCTTAACCTAAGATGTATATACTAAACTTTTTTTCTCCCTCCCCTCCCCTCCCCTCTCCTCTCTTCCCCTCCCCCATCTGATGTTTCTCTATGTAAATTTCTTGATAGAGATATTTTCCTTTACTTAAAAAAGGGGACAATACGGGGCCGGGAAGGTGACGCTAGAGGTAAGGTGTCTGCCTTACAAGCGCTAGCCAAGGAACGGACCGCGGTTCGATCCCCCGGCGTCCCATATGGTCCCCCCAAGCCAGGGGCGATTTCTGAGCACATAGCCAGGAGTAACCCCTGAGCGTCAAACGGGTGTGGCCCAAAAACCAAAAAAAAAAAAAAAAAAAAATAGAATTTGGAGACAGACACATAGTATAAAGGAGGAGAGCACTTGCTTTGCATACAACCAAACCTAATTTGATCTCCAGCACTACATATATTCCTCTGAGCCCCACCAGGAGTAGTCCTTGAGCACTGAGCCAGAAATATCTTTGAGCACTTTCCAGTGTAGTCCCCAAAACAATAAAAAAAATTAATATAAAAAAAAAAAAGGGGACAATAGGCCCAGAGAGATAGCCCAATGGGCTAGAATGTTTGTCTTGCAAATAGGAGTCCTGGAATTTTTCTCCAAGCAGGCATTTTTTTTTCCCAAGGAGACCTCCAAGCACTGATAGGAAGACTTGAGTTAGGAAGACTAGGAGTTAGTCTCCTAGAACTACTAAATGTGGCCCTCCTCTTTCCCTTACCCTGCCCCCTCCCAGCTGAGAACATAAAACACAGAAATACAAATACAAAATGCAAAGGCCAAATATAGATACTGGGATTAAGCCATTTGCCTTGCCTATGGCTGATGCTAGTTCCATCTCCAGCACCACATATGGGTCTCCTGAACACTGCCAAGAATAATTCCTGGTCAAAAAGCCAAAAATACGCTCTTAGCATTGCCTGATATAGCCTAGAATGCATAAAAATAAATAAGTAAATATAAATTCATACATTAATAATAAATGTCTGGGCCCGGAGAGATAGCACAGCGGTGTTTGCCTTGCAAGCAGCCAATACAGGACCAAAGGTGGTTGGTTCGAATCCCGGTGTCCCATTTGGTCCCCCGTGCCTGCCAGGAGCTATTTCTGAGCAGACAGCCAGGATTGACCCCTGAGCACTGCCGGGTGTGGCCAAAAAAAAAAAAAAAATGTCTGAGTTTAAAGCTTTGGGTTGGGAACATGGGTCCCTAGGCAATGATAGGAACAAGCTCCAAGTACTTAACTAGAAGCTGCCCCCAGCACACTCTGGTATGGCTCTCAAAGTTTTGTTTTGTTTTGTACTGTAGCAATTAAGGCCAGAGTGATAGTACAGTGGATAGGATTCTTGTCTTGGCAGGGTTTAACTCCAGTTTGATCCCTGGCAGCTCATCTAGTCCTCTGAGCATCAAGATAGTGCAGCAGATAGAAAATTTGCCTTGCACACTGCCAATTCAAATTATTTTCTGATACCTCAAATAGTCCGCTGAGCCCACCAGAAGTATATCTTGATAGCCAGATATAGCCATAAACCATAATAAATAAAATTGGTAGCGATTAAACATAAACATATTTACTTTCTTGGTTATTTTTTTTTTTAGGATAGAGTGGCAAAATTTTTTTATGAAAGGACATAAAAGAATAGTACACTAAAGGCCTTTAGAAAAAGTGAAAGAAAAAAAAATCTACTCTGCAGGAGAGTGAGAGCAACCAGTTGACAAGATTTTTTTTTTTTAAAGATTTGACTGTCAAGTTAAAATGTGGCAACAAGGGCCAGAGTTTAGAGTTAACCCCTGTACCATAGCTCAATGAATTGAGTGCAGACTGGAACATAGAAGGCTCAGGTTCAATGTCTCAAACTACCCTTATAAAAGCACCATCAGAAGTGACCCCTAAACACTTCTGGGTATGACTCAAAAAAGCAATTAGCAAATAAACAAACAAAAACATAAAAACAACCCAAGTATTCAACAAGAGATAATTCCAGAAGCACAATAAAATAATATTCTATTATAAAAGAAAAAATCTTGCTTTTTTTTTTTTAACATGTAGAGAACTGAAGAGATCACATTAAGGAAAATAAAGCAGGGTAGAGAATAATCTATCTCACTTATATGTGGAATATAAAGAAACAAAGCAAATGAACAGATAAAGTCAAACAAAAACAAACCCTTGAACTTTAAACACAGAATTGAGGTTACCAGAGGAGAAAATGAAGTTGAAAGGAGAATGCAGTGGACTGTAAAGGAGGGATATTAGTATCCAAAAAAGTGGCTCTGATGTACTGATGCACATAATTAAGAGTTGTGAAACTGTACTTCTAAACGATGCAATCTGGTATGTGTGTGTGTGATTTATGTTTAACATATAGTAAACAAACTTGCACAACTATATAATATAAATATTATATAAATATATAAATAATATAAAGGAAAGCAGAAAAGAAAAATTCTACCAAACTCCACTAATCAATGCCAGGACCTAAGTTGGCAGTCTATATTTTAAGAACTTTCTCTAAAAGTACTGAAATAACCACCAGAAATTTCCATCTATAACTCGTAGGCTTTGTATCACATCTTAAGATTATTGAGTTGAAAGTCAGAAGTACAATTAGCTTTGTAGTGAGTTTTAACGATTTCAGAACTAAAGGACATTTTAGAACTTACATAAGAGGAAGAAACATTATCCATGACAATTATTTGCTCATAAATATATATTTTCTTTAGTAAATTTAATGTGGCAAAACAAAATTGTGCATGCTTTAGATTATGTCACTAAATTCATTTCTGTCTCTTTATCTTTTTCACTCTCTCAATAGTATGTGTTTTCTTGCCTCAAAGAAAAGTTTCTTAGCTGATTTCAATTAGAACCAGTTCCTTTCCTTTCTATAAAGCAGCACTTTATAGAGTGTGTTTTTTGGCAAGTTTTCTAGTCTTTTCATTCTATATATAATTTTATGTTATGCTTTAGTTTGTTTACAGGCTACACCTGGTGATGGCCAATGATACTCATGGCTCTGCACTCAAAATATACCCTGGCAGGCTCAGGGTTCTACATGGGATGCTGCAAATTAAACTAGGGTTGGCCTGATGTAAGCTATGCTCCCTACTCTCTATGCTATTGCTATGTCCCTACATTCTAGTTATATATTACAGTGTAGGAAATTGATTCAAATATCCTGTTAATACCTTGTTAAATTTTATTTAATATAAAAGATGTAAATGTAATGTATTTGGGAGTTGGGACAATATTACAGTGGGTAGGGCACTTAACTTGTACATTGTCAACCCAGATTCGATTTCTGGTATCCCACATGATCCCTTGAGACCCACCAAGAATAATTCTTGGGTGCAGAGCAAGGAGTAAGCTCTAAGAATTGTCAAGTGTGGTCCAAAATCCAAAAATCAAACAAACAACCCCCCCCAAATAATTCTGTGTCTAATCTGCCCCAGGTTCAGTAAATAAATATTTGTTTTGATGAGTGTACACCTGGTGGTACTCAGGACTTATGCTGGCCCAGTGTTCATGGATAATTCCTAAAGAGGCTTATATGACAATATAGAATACCAGAGATTGAACCCAGGTCAGGCACACTGGGGGATCGAACCATGGTCTGTCCTAGACTACCGCACACAGGCAGATCCTTTATGGTTTGTGCCACCATGCCGGCCCCCAATATACAATTTTTTTTTTTTTTTTGGTTTTTGGGCCACACCCGGTGACGCTCAGGGGTTACTCCTGGCTATGTGCTCAGAAGTCGCTCCTGGCTTGGGGGACCATATGGGACACCGGGGGATCGAACCGCAGTCCGTCCGAGGCTAGCGCAGGCAAGGCAGGCACCTTACCTTTAGCGCCACCGCCCGGCCCCCCAATATACAATTTTTTTGCTTTGTTTTGTTTTGTTTTGTTTTTGTGAAACACTCAGTAATGTTAAGAGAGAGAGAGAGAGAGAGAGAGAGAGAGAGAGAGAGAGAGAGAGAGAGAGAGAGAGAGAGAGAGAGAGAATGGATCTGAAGCACATAAGATGCTTGCCTTTTAGGTTGTCAATCTGGGCTTTATTCCTAGCACTCCATATGTAAACCCTAAACACAGTGAGATAAGGCCACTAAACCTAAAATAAATAAAAGTTTCTTATAAATAAGAAGACTTGTTCAAGACACTACTGAAGTTCATTCCCTGGAATATTCTGCCTATTCTTTCTTCAATATATTTCCTATATTCTAGTCCATTTTATATCAAGAATTTTAATTTATTTTGAATTTATTTTATTTTTAATTTATTTTGATTTCTTTTTGTAAAATGCACGAATTTTGGAATTATAATAAATCATAACTCAAACATGAAAAAATTTGGATTAATGCAAAATCTCTACAGAATTTTTTTTTTTTTTTTTGGTTTTTGGGCCACACCCATTTGACGCTCAGGGGTTACTCCTGGCTATGCACTCAGAAATCACCCCTGGCTTGGGGGGACCATATGGGACGCTGGGGGATCGAACCGCGGTCCGTCCTACGCTAGCGCTTGCAAAGCAGACACCTTACCTCTAGCGCCACCTTCCCGGCCCCATATCTCTACAGAATTTAAGAAAGATATCTTGGTGAAGAAACGGTCACAGTGGCAGCAGACACTGATCTCTGTGATGCTTCTCAAAGGAAGCCATTCTGTGGTAATGTCTCTCAAATATATTGTACATACAGGCAAGATATTACCATGGGTAAAGAGCTGATGTAGCACATACCCAAAATAGTTTTGATCCCTGTCACTGCAAATGGTCCCATGAATTCCACCAGGAGTGATCCCTGAACAAAAGAACTGAGCACAATTCTGTGTGACTCCCCAAACCAAAATAACTTAAGATATTGAAAAGCCATCCATGGCAGTAGGTGGCAAAGCACCAAATTAAAATAGCTAACAGAGAGATAGTACAGCAGGTAGGATATTTGCCTTGCACACACCGACCTGGATTGGATTCTTGGCATCGCAAATTGTCCCTCAAGCACACTAGGAGTGATTTCTGAGTGGAGAGCCAGAAATTACACCTAAGCACTGGCAGGTATGGGAGGCGCCCCCTGCAAAAAATTTCAAAATAAAATGACTGAGGGGGCCGGGCGGTGGCGCTGGAGGTAAGGTGCCTGCCTTACCTGCGCTAGCCTAGGAGACGGACCGCGGTTCGATCCCCCGGCGTCCCATATGGTCCCCCAAGCCAGGAGCGACTTCTGAGCGCATAGCCAGGAGTAACCCCTGAGCGTTACCGGGTGTGGCCCAAAAAAAAACCAAAAAAAAAAAAAAAAAAAAAAAAAAAAAAAAAAAAAATAAAATGACTGAGGTGCCAGAGAGATAGCACAGAGGTAGGGCATTTGTCTTGCATGCAGAAGGACCGTGGATCAAATCCCAGCATCCCATATGGTCTTCCGAGCCTGCCAGGAGCGATTTCTGAGCGTAGAGCCAGGAGTAACTTACCCCTGAGCGCTGCTGGGTGTGACCCCAAAACCAAAAAGTAGGGAAGGGAAGGGAGAAAGAAAGAAAGGCCAGAGAGATAGCATGGAGGTAGGGTGTTTGCCTTGCATGCAGCCAATCCGGGACAGACCCAGGTTCAACTCCTCAACTTCCCATAAGGTCCCCCAAGCCTGCCAGGAGTGATTTCTGAGTGTAGAGCCAGGCATAACCCCTGAGCACTGCCAGGTGTGACCCAAAATCCAAAAAAATAAAATAAAATAAAATAAAAAAAATAAAATAAAGTAAAATGACTGAAAAAGAGAGAGAGCTCAGAAGACTGGACTACAGTTGAACTATAGCTCAGAGCTATATTCCTCTGAGCATGAGTAGGTGGCCAGAGGGAGGGTGGGATGGCCAAGTTTTACTAGAATGGTACTAGGCCCCCTGAACACTGCTTGAAATACCACTATATATATATATATATATATATACATACATACATACATATATATACACACATATGGCCCGGAGAGATAGCACAGTGGTAGGCCATCTGCCTTGCATGCAGCTGACATAAGATGGATCCAGGTTTGATTCCCGGCATCCCATATAGTCCCCCAAGCCTGCCAGGAGAAACTTCTGAGTACAGAACCAGGAGTCACCACCAAGTGTGACTCAAAAAGCAAAACAAAACAAAAAATGTCATGAAAGAGATGGGGCTGGAGAGATAGCACAGTGGTAGGGTGTTTGCCTTGCATGCAGCCAACCTGGGTTTAATTCCCAGCATCCCATATGATCCCTGAGCCTTCCAGGAGAGATTTCTGAGTGCATAGCCAGGAGTAATCCCTGACCATCTATGGGTGAGGCCCCAAAGCAAACAAACAAAGTAAACAAAAATTTATTAAAAAAAAAAAAAAAAGTAAGAGTTGGGGATCAGAGAGATAGCACAGCAGTAGGGTATTTTCCTTGCATGTGGCCAACCCAAGACGAATCCAAGTTTGATCCCCAGCATCTCATATGGTCCCCAGAACCTTCCAGGAGCAATTTCTGAGTGAAGAGTCAGGAGTAACCCCTGAGCACTGCTGGGTGTAGGGCCCCCACCACCAGAAAAAAGGAGTTCAAGAGAAAATAGAGAGAAAGTTTGCTTTTATAAATTATTTAATTAAATCACTGTATGATAACAGTTACAATGTTGTCCATGATTGAATTTCAGTCATACAATTTATGATACCCTTCACCAGTGCACATTTCCTATTCCCAATGTCCCTACTTTCATTCTGCCCTCCCACCCTGCTCTCTAGCCTGTCTGCCTCTGGAGAAGGAAGACATTTCTCTTCTCTCTCTCTCTCGCTCCCTTCATATCTCTCTCTCTCTTTTTTTTCTCTCTCTCTCTCTTTTCTTTTTATACACTGTAGTTTACAATATTGTTACTGAAGGAATATCATACAAATCACTTATAAGGATTGCATTAAACTGTACAATGCTTTGGGAAGTATTGACATTTTAATAATATTATGTGTTTTTTTAAGGCAATATTTTAAAAAAATTTAATGAAATAAAAGTGAGCCAGAGAGATAGCACAGTGGGTAGGGCATTTGCCTTACATAAAGCTGACCAGAATTTGAACTCTGCATCCCATATGGTTCCCCAAGCCTGGCAGGAATGAGTAATCCCTGAGCACTGATGGGTGTTGCCTAAAACCAAAAAATTAATTATTAAAGGAAAAAATAAGATGGCAACTGGAGGACATATGATATCAAAGGGAATTTGTGTATGTTAGTGTGTGTTTTAAACAACACAATTTTTAATTGAATGAAACTTACATAGAAAGTAAGGGTGGTATTCAGGGCTGGAGCAATAGTTGGATAGGACATTTGCCTTGCACACAACAAACCCACATATGATACCATAAGCAGCACCAAGAATGATTTCTAAGTGCGAACCAGGAGTAAATGCTGAGCATTGCTAGGTGTGGCTCAAAAACAACAAAAATATTACAAACAAAAAAGGAAAAGGAAAAGGGGGATGGAACTGGGGAGCTCAATGGGTAGGGCATTTGCTCTGTATGTGTTCAAGCAGTGTGGTAAAGCAGGGTTCAATAACCCCAAAAACTGCCAGGAGCAATTTCAAAAACATACATACACACACACACACACACACACACACACACACACACACACACACACACAAAAAAGGGTCAGAGCAACAGCACAGCGGTAGGGTGTCTGCCTTGCATACAGTCAACCCAGGACAGACAGTGGTTTGATTCCCACTTTCCCATATGGTCCTTGGAACCTCCCAGAAGCAACTTCTGAGTGCAGAGCCAGGAATAACCCCTGAGCGCCGCTGCCGCTGGGTGTGACCTCCAACACATACTCACACACACACACACACACACACACACACACACACACACACACACACAAAATATGTAAGGGGAGAGGAAACTTTCAAGAGAAAAATGTAGGCTTCTCCAGAGTAGATAAAGTCACAAGTTAAAAAGACTGAGACATGCAAGTGAGGTACATGTTCAAAGGAAAAGAAGGGATTGAAGAGCAAAACAAAAGAGAATATTTAAAGTGAGGGCAAGTATAGCCTTTGCAAATAATCTAGGCTAGTGGGCAAGAGGGTAGAAAGGAACAAAGCAGCAGAGATTAAGGACTAAATGCTGGGAGATAAATTTGAGTGAGAGAGGAAGAGGATTTATTTATGTGAGGGTAGAATGTCAAGAAAGTAAAAGACAGGAAAATGACCTAAGACTTTTATGCCTCAAAACAGAATCAGATTTTACAAAGAAGGTTACTGGAAAGCTTGGAAGATTTTAAACAGAGAAGTGGTATGTGAGATAACAACCAAGTGTCCAAGATAGGAATTAATCTACAACTAAACTGAGCCTTACTGTTCGAACTTTGATATTTCTTTCTTTCTTTTTTTTTGGGGGGGGGATTTGGTTTTTGGGTCATACCAGCAGTGCTCAGGGGTTACTCCTGGCTCTGTGCTCAGAAATTGCTCCTGGCAGGCTCGGGAGACCATATGGGATGCCAGGATTCAGACCACCGTCCTTCTGCATGCAAGGCAAACACGCTACCTCCATGCTATCTTTTCGGCCCTTTGGTATTTCTTATACTACACATTACACAAAAGCCTGAAGTACTCAAATGAATACATTTGTATGGAATTTTATATATTTTTGGAAGTACTTTCAAAGGAAAAAAGTAAAGTCAGTCTCAGAAAGGATATCAACAATAATTAGAGCAATGCATAATGGCCATTTTGTTTGTTTGTTTTGTTTTGGGGCCACACCTGGCAGCCCTCAGTGGTTGCTTCTGGCCAGATCCGTCCTGGGTCGACTTTGTGCAAGACAAACCCTCTACCACTGTGCTATCTCTGTGGCCCCCATAATGGCTATTTTTATAAGTACATTTTTTCTTTATAATTTAAGGTTAAAATATAATATTTTATCATTTAAAGTTGCATTTCTTATTTTTTCTTTTTTTTTGTTTTTCTTTTGGGGGGGGGGTCACACTTGGCAGTGCTCAGGGGTTACTCCTGGCTCTACACTCAGAAATCGCTCCTGGCAGGCTCATGGGACAATATGGATGCCGGATTCTAACCACTGTACTTCTGTGGTTACGCCTTACCTCCATGCTATCTCTCTGGCCCTGAAGTTGCATTTCTATCTCTCTCTTTTTTTTTTTTTTTTTTGTTTTTTGGGTCACACCCGGCAGCGCTCAGGGGCTACTCCTGGCTCTATGCTCAGAAATTGCCCCTGGCAGGCTCGAGGGACCATATGGGATGCCAGGATTCGGGATTCAAACAACCGTCCTGTATGCAAGGCAAAAGCCTTAACGCTGTGCTATCTCTCCGGCCTCGAAGTTGCATTACTTTAACTTCTTTTTTAGTATGTAAGCTCACATACAATGAAAACATATGTTCTACAACTAACTGAGCAATAAATAGCTACTGCCCTGAGGGTGAATATTTCCATGTATGTATTTGTCTTGTGCATTATGTTTCCTCTGCATTGTAGTAGTGGGGTTAGAAGTTAAGTTAGTTGTTAAGGGGCCTGGAGAGATAGCACAGCGGCGTTTGCCTTGCAAGCAGCCGATCCAGGACCAAAGGTGGTTGGTTCGAATCCTGGTGCCCCATATGGTCCCCCGGGCCTGCCAGGAGCTATTTCTGAGCAGACAGCCAGGAGTAACCTTTGAGCAATGCCAGGTGTGGCCCAAAATCAAAAAAAAAAAAAAAAAAAAAAAGAAAAGAGTTAAGTTAGTTAAGTAAATTTTTTGGGGGGACATACCTGGTGGCCCTTAGCAGTTACTACTGACTGTGCACAGGAGGTGCTCAGAAGACCATATGGGATACCGAGGAACTAACTTAGGTCTGCTACATGCAAAATATACAACCTACACACTGTGCTATCACTATGACCCTGTTAAGCAAAAAAATTAATAACTCAAGAAGTCACTTTCAGTAAACCATGAAATTTTTTTTTTTTTTTTTTTTTTTTTTGTGGTTTTTTGGGTCACACCTGGCAGTGCTCAGAAATTGCTCCTGGCAGGCACGGGGGACCATATGGGACACTGGGATTCGAACCGATGACCTTCTGCCTTACGTCCATGCTATCTCTCCGGCCCCTAAACCATGAAATCTTAAAGCAAATGTTCTCAAATGTCCTACCAACAGTTATCCCTGGACACAGAACCAGGACTAAGTTTTGAACATTGCCTGGGGGAGGAAGGAAGGAAGGAAGGAAGGAAGGAAGGAAGGAAGGAAGGAAGGAAGGAAGGAAGGAAGGAAGGAAGGAGGAAGGGAGGGAGGGAGGGAGGGAGGGAGGGAGGGAGGGAGGGAGGGAGGGAGGGAGGGAGGGAGGGAGGGAGGGAGGGAAGAAAAATAAAAAAAATGGAAGAAAGAAAATAAATGGGCTGTAGGCCCGAGTGGTTGCCGTCGAAATGGGCAAGTTTATGAAACCCGGGAAGGTGGTCCTGGTGCTAGCCGGACGCTACTCAGGACGCAAAGCGGTCATCGTCAAGAACATTGATGATGGCACCTCAGACCGCCCATACAGCCATGCCCTGGTGGCTGGAATTGACCGCTATCCACGCAAAGTGACAGCCGCCATGGGCAAGAAGAAAATCGCCAAAAGGTCAAAGATCAAGTCTTTCGTGAAAGTATATAACTATAATCACCTTATGCCCACAAGGTACTCCGTGGACATCCCTTTGGACAAAACCATCGTCAATAAGGATGTCTTCAGAGACCCGGCTCTTAAGCGCAAGGCCCGCAGAGAGGCCAAGGTCAAGTTTGAGGAGAGATACAAGACCGGCAAGAACAAGTGGTTCTTCCAGAAGCTGCGGTTTTAAATCTGTTTTGTTCCCATCATTAAAAACCAAACAAAAAAAAAAAAAAAAAAAAGAAGGGAAAGGAACAGAAGGGAAGGAAGGGAAAGGCAAAGAAAGGAAGGAAAGAAAGAGGGATGAGAGCAATTACACAGTGAATAGGGTATTTGCCTTGCATGCAGCAGACCCAGATTTGATCGTTGGCATCCCAAATGATGCCCTCCACCAAGCCTGCCAGGAGTGATCTGAGCATAGACCAAGCAAGAAGGAATCCCTGAGCACTGCAGGCTGTGGTACACAAACAATAAAGAAAGGAATAAAAAAAAAAAAATTGGGGGCCGGGTAGGTGGCGCTGGAGGTAAGGTGTCTGCCTTGCAAGCGCTAGCCAAGGAAGGACCACGGTTCGATCCCCCGGCGTCCCATATGGTCCCCCCAAGCCAGGGGCGATTTCTGAGCACATAGCCAGGAGTAACCCCTGAGCATCAAACGGGTGTGGCCCAAAAACCAAAAAAAAAAAAAAAAAAATTGGGGTTAGAGCAATAGTATAGTAGGGAGAGCACTTGCTTTGCATGTGACATGACTTAGATTTTATTCCCATAACCCCATGTGGTCTCCTACACCCCAGATATTACCCCTGAACAAAGAACCACAAGTTGGTTCTGAATACCACTGGGTATGGGCCAAACCAAAAACAAACAAGCAAACACAAAGTAAAGCAGAGTTTACAAGTATTGATGATAGTAGGCAGGTAGGGTAGAAATTATGCACCACTTGGTTTTATTTTAATAGTAAGCAAGCAAGATAAAAACTTACTGGGTCGGAGAAATAGCATGGAGGTAAGGCATTTGGCTTGCATACATAAGGATGGTGGTTCGAATCCTGGCATCCCATATGGTCCCTGAGCCTGCCAGGAGCGATTTCTGAGCATAGAGCCAGGAGCGATCCCTGAGCGCCGCTGGGTGTGACCCAAAAACCAAAAAAAAAACCAAAAAAAAACCTTTAGACTATTTAGGTATTAGAAGAAAAATATCGAACACTTGAAGAAAAATATTCTACCTAAAGCATTTTGAAGCAAAGTTTGAAGGAAATTGTTCACCTAGAACATTCCCACTCAAATATCCACTAAGATATATTTTGTATACACTATATCCTATATACTTCTAATGTGACATTAAAATCATTTTATTATAAAAGACAGAAAAGTAGTACAAGGATTGATTTGCTTGTCTTGCATGCTACTGGCCCTGGTTTGATCCCCAAAACTATGTACAATTCTATAAACACAACCAGGTGTGATATCTGAACACAGAGCCAGAAGTATTTCCTGAGCCACTGGATATGGCCAAAAAAGTTTTTATTTTAATAAAATTTTTTATTATGGACTGGAATGTAGCTGAATGGCATAGCATTTGCTTTACATATGTAAGTTCTGTTGTAAGAACTCTCATATGTAAGAACACATTTTAGAAATGGATTCCATCCTAAAACTGCATAAAACATACATTCATATGTAAATTGGATGGGAAGCCAGAGTCCTAGTTACAGTGGTTGGGCACTTGCTTGCATGAGGCCAACCTTAATGAAATCTCCAATATCCCAAATGATCCTATAATCACTGCCAGGAGTGATCATTGAACATGAAATCAAGAGGAATGGGGCCAGAGTGATAGTAGGTAGAGCATTTACCTTGAACACAACCTATCTGAGTTCAATCCCCAGCATCCCATATGATCTCTGAGCACAAAGCCAAGAAGACTTAAATACCATTAGGTATGGCTCTAGATTGAGAACAAATAATGAAGAGATTTTTGTTGTATTTTGGTCCATGCAGAGCCGTGTTCAAGGCTTTTTTTCTGGCTGTGTGTGTGTGTGTGTGAGCGCGCGCACGTGCGCACTTGGTTCACAACTTGCAGTGCTCAGGGGTTACACCTGGTTTTGCACTCAGAAATCAATCCTGGCAGACTCAGGGGACAAGTTCTTAGGATCAAAACCTGGGGTCTAGCAAGGAAGTAATGTGTCTTACTTAGGGTTCTACCTCTCCAAGTCCCCAAAAGAAAACTCTTTAACAGAAGTAGATGTTCAAAGAAATAGCTTTAGAGGGCAGAATATATGCTCTGCAATAAGGGGTCACAGATTTGACTCCTGAGCACTGAGCCAGGAGTAGTCATAAAGTATAATGCTCATGGCCCCAAAATCCAAAATAATAATAAAATTAATATAATTAAATATTCCACTAAGTTCATTTCTGACACATTAAGTTAATCGGACACACTGTAGCTATGGATATAGATCATCTTAATTTTTTATTTAAACCATTGTGATTTACAGAGCTATTCATAGGTGGGTTTCAGACATACAATGTTTTAGGACCAATCTTACCACCACTGTCAACCTTTATCCACCATTGTTCCGAAGGTGAATCTCATGCCACCACCCTTTACCCTAGTCTGCCAGCAAAATGGGAGATTTTGAATTTTGGCTTTTAAAGTTGGCTATGGATATTTGTTTATTTCTGTGTTTGTTTTGAGCAACACCCAGCAGCACTAAGGGGTTACTCCTGTTCTGCATTCAGAAATCACTTCTGGCTGGCTTGAGGGACCAGGAATTGAACCTGGGTGAGATGTGTGCAAGGCAAATGCCCTACCCACTGTACTATCACTCTGGCCCAAAATAATAATATTTTAAGCATACAGATTCAATTTCTGCTTCCACCATCACATGGTCTGCCATCTGCCATTGATAGTGTTGGGGAGGATGGGGGGTGGGAGCATAGTGATTACATCTACCCTGAGTTTAAATTGAGAATAATCTCCCCACCTCAGGACAGTTCAGTGGCCAGAGATAAGTTAAAGTAGTAGAACATGTGCCTTACATGTGCTAGGTTCTTGGAATAATCATTGGCACTGCATGAACCCCTGAATCTAATTAAGGTATGGGCTCTACTTAAACTATGGATCATGATCTCATGGGGTTTCACTAAATATGGAGAATCATGAAATTTAGCAACAGTAAGAGGTTTCTAACTGTACATCAAAAATTAGTTAAAAATCGGGCCCGGAGAGATAGCACAGCGGTGTTTGCCTTGCAAGCAGCCGATCCAGGACCAAAGGTGGTTGGTTCGAATGAATCCCGGTGTCCCATATGGTCCCCCGTGCCTGCCAGGAGCTATTTCTGAGCAGACAGCCAGGAGCAACCCCTGAGCACTGCTGAGTGTGGCCCAAAAACCAAAAAAAAAAAAAAAAAAAAAAAAATTAGTTAAAAATCAACCATGTAAGAAACCCATGGTGTTTCTGACAGCATTTACCCATATAGCATTTCTTGGACACAAAAGGGATCCTGAATGGAAGATTAAGATAAGGGGCCAGATGGGGCCGGGCGGTGGCGCTAAAGGTAAGGTGCCTGCCTTGCCCACGCTAGCCTTGGACGGACCGCGGTTCGATCCCCGGTGTCCCATATGGTCCCCCAAGCCAGGAGCAACTTCTGAGCACATAGCCAGGAGTAACCCCTGAGCGTTACCGGGTGTGGCCCAAAAACCAAAAAAAAAAAAAAAAAAAAGATAAGGGGCCAGAGTGATAGCAAAGTGGTAAGGTGTGTGGCCAACACAAGACAGACCCAGGTTCAAATCCTGGCATTCCATATTGTTCCTTGAGCCTGCCAGGAGTGACTTTTGAGTGTAGATCCAGGAGTAACTCCTGAGTGCCGCCAAGTGTGACCCAAAAGCAAACAAAAAGGACAGATAAAAGGAAATCCAACTATGTATTATTCAACTGTGATAGTTTACTAAGTAGACGTACTAATGAAAAAATACTGAGAGTCAGTAGGGGTGTTAGTAAAGAGTTTTGCCAGGGATATAGTGAATTAGTCGAGTACACACTTCGCAAATGTATGTCACTGAATTCTATCTTCAACACGAGAAAGATGTGAATGAACAAATGGGGGAGAAGGACCTAAAGCCTGTGAGTTAACTTCAATTTCAGAAGGGCATAGGAAAATATTTGTTTTAGTAATAAGATTTAGAGTCAGAGGGGCCAGAGAGATAGCATGGAGGTAAGGCATTTGCCTTGCACGCAGAAGGATGGTGGTTTGAATCCTGGCATCCCATATGGTTCCCCGAGCCTGCCAGGAGCAATTTCTGAGCATGGAGCCAGGAGTAATCCAAGTGCTGCTGGGTGTGATCCAAAAAGCAAAAAAACAAAGAAACAAACAAAAAAAAAAAAGTCAGAAAATTGGGACTGGAGATTGAGATATAGTGGGTAGGATATTTATCTTGCATGCAGATGACCTGGATTCTATTACCAGCATCCCATATGAGCTCCTAAGCACTTTCAGGTATGATTCCTGAGTGCAGAGCAAGGAATAAGCCCTAAACATTGTTGGGCGTAACCCTCCCTAAACAAACAAAGTCAGAGAATTTTGTGTTTTTTTTTTTTTTTTTTTTTAGTTTTTGGGCCACACCCGGCTTTGCTCAGGGGTTACTCCTGGCTGTCTGCTCAGAAATAGCTCCTGGCAGGCTCGGGGGACCATATGGGACACCGGGATTCGAACCAACCACCTTTGGTCCTGGATTGGCTGCTTGCAAGGCAAACGCCGCTATGCTATCTCTCCGGGCCCGAATTTTGTGTTTTTCTTTTCTTTTTTTTTTTTTTTGGTTTTTGGGCCACACCCAGCGGTGCTCAGGGGTTACTTCTGGCAGGCACGGGGGACCATATGGGACACCGGGATTTGAACCAACCACCTTAGGTCCTGGATCGGCTGCTTGCAAGGCAAACACCGCTGTGCTATCTCTCCAGGCCCCATGTGTGTTTTTATTTTCTAAGGGAAAAAACAACTTGAATATGTTTATATCCTTAAGAAGCTAGTTTTAAAAATCTAAGATTGGAGCTGGATAGATAGCACAGGGGTTAAAGCACTTGCTTTGCAGATAACAGACCCTTGTTCAACCGCAGGCATGGTAGATGGTCCTTTAAGCCCCACCTAGAATAATCCCTGAGGACAGAACAAGGTATAAATCATGAGTTCCATCAGGTGTGATCCCAGAATGAAAATACACCAGAAAAAGGATAAAAGATATATAGGCCTTGGGGTCAGAGCAGTGGCACAAGTGGTAAGGCATCTGCCTAGCCCACGCTAGCCTAGGACAGAGGTTTGATCCCTGGCATTCCATATGGTCCCCCAACCCAGGAGCGATTTTTTTGTTTTTGTTTTTGTTTTTGTTTTTGTTTTTGGGCCACATCCAGCGGTGCTCAAGGGTTACTCCTGGCATTGTGCTTAGAAATCACTCCTGGCAGGCACAGGAGGTAAGGGGGGGGGGGGCGAACATATGGAATTCCGGGATTCAAACCACCGTTGGTCCTATGTCAGCTGCTTGCAAGGCAATGTCCTATCACTGTGTTATCTTTCCGGCCCCCATCAGGAGCAATTTCTGAGTGTATACCCAGGAGTAACCCCTGAGCATCACCAGGTGTGGTCCAAAAAAAAAAAAGATATATGGGCATGGCGTGATCGTATAGAGTTTAGCGAGTTTCTTCTTGCATATATCTAATATTAATTTGATTCTCAGCATCCCAGATGATCCCCAAACACTGCCAGGATTAACCCCTGAGCATTGCCAGGTATCTCTCTCTCTCTCTCACACACACACACACACACACACACACACACACACACACACACACACACACACACAAACAGGATAAAAGATAGAGTTAAGATACACACACAAAATAAAAGAGGTAAAGAGCACAGCACAGCACAGCAATGCATGGGAATGGCTGCAGCACACTTACTGGTTTCATTAGTTTTTAGCTACTATTTTATCTTATTATGGCTGAGTTGAAGAAATAAATTAACATCAATTATAATCCCAAATAATATCTGGATCTCAGTCCAGAATATTTTCCTCAGAAACAAATGCTCATAGGGAACAGAAAAATAGTACAGAAGGCAAGGTACTTACTTGTCTTATACCAACAATCCACTCGGACCCCTAGAATTACATGATTCCTCCATGCATTTATTCTTTTTTTTTTTTTTTTTTTTTTTGGTTTTTGGGCCACACCCGGTGGTGCTCAGGGGTTACTCCTGGCTGTCTGCTCAGAAATAGCTCCTGGCAGGCACGGGGGACCATATGGGACACCGGGATTCGAACCAACCACCTTTGGTCCTGGATCGGCTGCTTGCAAGGCAAACGCCGCTGCGCTATCTCTCCAGGCCCGAATTTATTCTTGAGCACAGAAACAAAAATAGTTCCTGAGTACCTTTGATATGACTCCAACACCCTCCTTTCAGACAAACAAAATCATAGATTTTGTACTTGTATTCCTATGTTTGTTGTAATACTATTCATAACTGCAACCTGTTTCAATCAATACACAATGATAAATTATGGAGTTTTCTTAAAATGAAAAGAGTTAGGGGCTGGGAAGGTGGCGCTAGAGGTAAGGTGTCTGCCTTGCAAGCACTAGCGTAGGACGGACCGCGGTTCGATCCCCCGGTGTCCCATATGGTCCCCCCAAGCCAGGAGCGATTTCTGAGCACATAGCCAGGAGTAACCCCTGAGAGTCAAATGGGTGTGCCCCCCCCCAAAATAAAATAAAATAAAATAAAAAGAGTTAGGGGCCAGGTAGTATCACAGTGGTAGGGCATTTGCCTTGCACTTGGCTGAACCAAAATAAACTCAGGTTTTATTCCTGGAATCCCATATGGTCCCCCTCAAGCCTGCCAGGACTGATTTCTGAGTGCAGAGCCAGGAGTAACCCCTGAGTACCACTGGGTGTGGCGCAAACAAACAAACAAACAAACAAAAAAACCCATGTTAGGCCTTAAAAATGGAAATTCTACCCCAAGGGCCCAAAAACTATTCAGAGCCAGAGTGACAGTAGGGTGAGAAGGGCCTTTGCTTTGCACGTAGTCAACCCGGGTTCAATCCCAGTATCCCATATGGTCCCTCAAGCCTCCAGAAATAAATCTTTTTTTGTTGTTTGTTTTTGTTGTTTTGGGGTCACATCCAGCTGCACTCAAGAGCACTCAGGAGTTGGCTCATGACAGGCTCAGGGGACCACATGGAATGGCGGGATTCGAATCACCATCAGTCCTGTGTTGGCCATGTGCAAGGCAAACACCTTACCACTGTGCTATCACTCCAGCCCAAAGGAATAAATCTTGAGGAAAAAGCCAAAGTAATTCCAGAGCAACTCTGAGTATGGCCTAAAAACAAACAAATAAAACTCTATTAAGGAGATATTGGCACTCTTATTCATTACTAAGTCTAGAATTTCCACCATATAAATATGAAAACAGCCCAAGTATAAATCACGGTGCCTGTTTTTTCTATAAATCAAATAACTAGAAATTCTGCCATGTGTCAAAAATGAATAAGCCTTAAGATACTTTGCAAAGTAAAAGAAGTGAGTCACAAAACATATGCTTCTTTTGTATATGTTTTTAGACATATGATTATACTTATATAAAATAACTAAAAAAGGCTTCGCTCATGGAAGCAAAGAATAGAATTGTGGTTGTCTGCTGCTAGGAGAGGAAATGAAGAGGTGCTAATCAAGGAATAATATTTTAAATTTCAAATGAGTAAATTCTGGAGATTTACTACACAACTTTGTGCCTAAAGTCATATACACTATCAATAGTGTTTTACATTGAACAGTCCTGAAAAAAATTTGTGGAGATAGATGTTTGTGTTTATATTACAGAAAAAAAAATGTTGCTATTTTATTTGGTGATGCCAGGGATTGAAAGCCCAAGACCTCATATATTTATGGCATGCATGGTCTCTATCATTAAACCACATTTCTGGTGCTGCTACAATAATTACTTTTAACCATGTCTTACTAAGTATTCTGTTGAAATTAAGAGTTTTTTGATTTGGCTTCATATTGGGAAGTGCTTAGAAGTTCTGTGCTCAGAAGGGTTCAGGGACCATGAATTCAAAAAGATTGTCCAGGATCAATTCCTGGTCATAACAATTAACGCATTATTCCTTATTATCCAGTCTCTTTGAACTTAGAAGTAATATTTCCTAAAGACTTGATACATGAAAAATAACAAATAAAAGCACTTTTCTGTAAGATTTTTGTCATTTTGTAATGCTGAGGATATAGCACATTAGAAACAAGTGTTTTACTGCTGAACTATAGTATATTCTTTGCTCAGAAAGCACATTCCTTTATTCTGATAAGTCTAGGTTCATTCATCAGATGTTAAGTCTTTAATAATCATAAAAAATAAAGAATTTTACTTTTCCTATATCCTTATATAAAATGAGAAACACACCAAAAACTTCACTGAGCAATAATTCCCAGAATAAGCCTATTTGAAAAACAAAACAAACAAAAAAAGTATGAAGGAGAATATGGCTAAGACCAACATCATATACAAACAATAAATATTTCCCTTTTCCTATATATAATGAAATAAGAAATGCCAAAAATTCCATGGAGCAATAACCCCCAGAATAATCCAACTGAAAATAAAACACCAACAATGGGGAGCATAACTAACATTACCTCAAGGACTAAAGGTCCCCGGACAATTATGAAGGGAGGTGAGGCCTGATGTTTTGACCTAAGCAGACCAGCAGGGAAACCTAGAACCTCCCGACCATAGCATTCTCCCTTGTGTAAATTTCTCAGAAACAGAAGTTGAAATAACAAAACCTTTATTGAAGGCGTTCAAATAAGACCACCCCAGATTCTCAGAATTGGTCTCATTACAGCCAGCTCTGGTATGCAGATTATTGAGCTGAGAACAATGAAGGGCCCTGAAGTTAAAGAGAAGCCATTGTCCCCCAAAGAGAAAAAGCTACCACTCCTTAAGTCTTTATCCTTCCCCCTATTCAAAATGATCAGCACTAACTACAGCAGGGCTTTGACCCCCATCTTAGAGGAAGTGATTACTTCCCCCTAAACAAACCCTCCTAAAGAAATGTGAGACACCCTCCCCCCCTCTTCCTTCTGGGCCCTTTCCGCAACTATTGGGAGATAAAAATTTCTTGCCGACCTATGAACGACAGGAATCCGAATTTGGCTTTGACTCCCCATGCAGGCTACCTGGTTTAACAAAAGCAGTTTGGGACTGTTTTGATGACTCCCAAGTATTGCCCAGAGCCGCTGGAGATTTTCCCAAGCTGCAGACACCTTTGAAAATTTCAGGCATTATCAATGAATTCTGTTTTTATTTAATTTGTATCACGAAAATTACTTATTTGGGGAAAAAAGGGGGGAAAGAAAAAGCCAAAATTTATGTAAGATTAAAGATCACTAAATTAAGACAATAGATTTCTCAACGGTAAGAAATTTGACCAACTCTGCCATCCTGTCCAGCTACTCTGACCAAAGTTCCCAGAATCCAATCAAAGTCTATGGCCAAATTCTATTATCTGCTACAGGAATCAAAAAGTTCATAGGAAAAGTCAGAGGATAATGGGAGGCCAGAGAGCTATTTCCACTCTGCACAATTGCCCTTACTGAGCCCTTTGGAGGATTTAAAACCTAAAAGTGCCTTGTGGCAAGTCTAAGTGACTGTGGTACTGACAGGAGCTCAGACTGAGAGGTCCAAGATTTCACTGGTTATCTCCACACCTGTCAAATAATTGGTGCTGTTTCATCAGGGTACAATTGCCTCCATCCTGGGGGTCCAGCTGATAGATGTATAAATACCCGTCGGCCGCTGCCACCAGTAATCGGAGCACCTTCTGAATCGTGGCCAGTGCGCAGATGTTTCTGTGGCCACAGAAAGGCAGGTGGACGGTGGCGAAGGCTCTGTCCTGGCTGAACACTTGGGAGACGGGGGAAGGCAAGTAGGGGCTGGATGCCAGGAGGGCTTTGCCCAGGTACCCGCACCATGTGGCCGACTCCTCCAGCTTCTCCTCCTCGCTCTGGAGCTTGAAGACGTGCACCGTCTCGGTGTTGCTGGACGAGGCCAAGAAGGCGCCGTCCGAGCTGAAGGCGAGCGAGTAGATGGCCACGCACCTCTTGAGGCCTCTGCGGAACTCGTGCAGCTTCTGCCCCTCGGGGATGGAGAACACCCTGATGACCGTCCCCTTCTCGGAGGCTGTGGCCAGCTTGGTCCCGTTGAGGTCGAAGGCCAGCGCGGCCACGGGGCTGTCATGGGCCAGGAGGGTGGTGGAGGCTCGCAAGTGCGTGGCGTCGAAGACCTGCACCTTCCCGAAGCTGGCACTGCCCGGGTAGGCCAAGTAACTGGTCGCCGACAGCGCGCACACCCCGTCGGGGTTCGAGGGGGTCTCCTTGATGATGTGCAGCAAGTCGAGGTTCCAGAGGGTGTAAATGAAGAGAGATTCTTCCAGGCACACGAGGAGCCGCAGCGGGCTGGCCTTCACCGCCAGGATCTTGCTGGAGTAGCTGAAGGCGCAGAATTCCTTCCGGGTCCTGGTGTTGTAAACTCTGAGCTTGCGGGGGGCTTGCAAACTCACCAGGGCCACGAGGCCCTCCCGCCCCGAGAACAAGCTTTCCACGAGGCACACATCCGTCACCTCCGTGCACTCATACAACACGTCCAGTTCCTCCACCGAGGCCAACGAGTACACGCAAGAGCCGCCCTGGCTGCCCAGCACTAGGGTCTTGGGCGTCGCACCTCCGGGTGGCACCTGGGCTTCGGCCGACCCGAGCATCTGCAAGGCCTTCAGGTCCTGGTTGAAGTTGGCGTAGAGAAACGGGCCGGAGCCCGCGACCCCCGGGCCTGCCAGGTTCATGGTGGGTGAGCCGACTACTGATGGATGGGCCAGGGCCCCCCGGGAGGGCACTCGGGAGTCTGTGTCCACCGGGAATGGCACCGCTGGGCGCTGGTCTCCCTGGGCGCAGGAGCAACCGCCAAGCTGCACGCACACCCACCAAAAGCTTGGCGGGTTTGGCCCTGCGCGCATGCGTGGCTCCTCCCCCTGACACAGCCTGTTCAGGTGATTTTGATTGCAGAATTTAAAATAATTAGATTTTTCTTTTTATTATTTAAAATTTGGGGAGGAGCCAGAAAGAGAGTACAGACGGTAGGGCTCTGGCCCTGCATGCCATCTTCCCAAGTTGCATCCTCAGCACCCCTGGAGCACCGCCAGGAGTAACTCAGTAACTACATAGTGCAGAGAGCCAGGAGTTAACAGCTGAGCACCACTGGGTGTGGCGCCAAAACAACACAATTAAAAAAAAATGGGGAGGAATTTTTATTGCATGTAAAAATAAGGAGAAGAATGTGTTTTGGCGTTTAAAAGTTGGTTATTAACATTGCTCCAAGTTAGATATATACTATGTATTTTATATGTACTTATTGTTCAACTATATGGGATTATACTTTACAGTCTACTGACTCCAATGCTTTTAAAATAGTTCTCTTTGCACTCATTACTTCTAGTAAGTCTCAGCGGGAGCATATGGGTGCTGAGTGTTGAACTCAGGTTTGCTGTGTGCAAGGCAAACATCCTACTCACTGTACCATCATTCTGGCCACAATGTTTCTCTTTTTATAAGTATAGTGCAGCATTATTATAATAGTCAAGAGTGCATTGATGGGCAACCGTATAATGAAATGAGATATATGTACATATATATGCATGAAAATATATATGATCATTATTCAATCACACTAATAAAGATTGAAAGTCCTATTTATGACAGTATGGATACGTTTTGAAGAAAAGGTGCTAAAAGGAACACTTTGGACAAAGAAACTAATGCAGTAAATTTTTTTGTTTTTTGTTTTTTTGTTTTGGGGCCACACCCGGTGGTGCTCAGGGGTTACTCCTGGCTGTCTGCTCAGAAATAGCTCCTGGCAGGCAC
Organism: Suncus etruscus; assembly: GCF_024139225.1. NCBI lineage: Eukaryota > Metazoa > Chordata > Mammalia > Eulipotyphla > Soricidae > Suncus > Suncus etruscus. The sequence continues at coordinate 97,839,529 of NC_064850.1, read as the reverse complement.
GGGGGACCATAGGGGGCACCGGGATTCGAACCAACCACCTTTAGTCCTGTATTGGCTGCTTGCAAGGCAAACACCGCTGTGCTATCTCTCCAGGCCCAAATGCAGTAAATATTAATTGTGGGTTTTTTGTTTGTTTGTTTGTATTTTGTTTGGGGGGCCATACCAGGCAGCGCTCAGGGGTTACTCCTGGCTCTGTGCTCAGAAATTGCTCCTGGCAAGCACGGGGATGGAGGCATATGGGATGCCAGGATTCGAACCTGGGATTGGTCTTGGGTCAATCTGGGATTGGTGCTGGGTCAGCTGCTTGTAAGGCAAACACCCTACCACTGTGCTATCTCTCCAGCCCTGGATGTTTTTTTCTTAAACTCACAGAAAAGTCACTGAGAACAGAGTAGTTGTTACCAGAGGAGATAGATTTAAAAAAAAAAAAAAAAAAAGATACGGCATCTAGTTTAAAAACAACAAGGTAAAGAGGTCAAAGTAGCGAATTCGACTTGTTGGGTTAGAATAAAACCAAACCAAAGGACTTCCAAATTACAATCTGATTTAAGTTACAAAAGGTTCAGCATCGTAGCTATAGATGTTAATGCTACTTGGCAATTTATGAAAGGAGGAATCTAGAGTTTATGCCTTTATTTTTTATTTTTTATATTCTAGGGATCCAACACAAGACCTCATGTATGCCAGGCATGTGCTCAACCACTCACTGAGTCACATCTCTTATTCAATCTTCACAAGAAAATAAGTTGTACAATTGTAAGCACAGATGTTAACTAGAATCATTGTGGTGACTATTTTACAAAGTATGCCACTATCAAATTATCAGAATGAATATATTATGCAAATTATTCTTCAGCTTAGAAAGAAGACCTGTTAATAACTTTTGCATAACATGCCTTTGTATTAATGAGCCATATCCTAGTTAAGCAGTGCTTTGTTTATGGAACATTTAGTTTTGATTTTATTTTTAGTACAAAATAAGTGCTAGATGAATATTTCTATGGATAAAATACTGGCCCTATTTCTGAAAATAATTTCTATAATTTGAATCACTGAATCAAATTCTGTGCATATTTTAAGGTATTTGATCCATGTATACTGTGAAATTGCCCCCAAAGATGATTAAAATAGTTTCTGTTGTTAAATATAGGGAAAAATAAGCCTAAAATGGAGTCCCTTCCTATTAAACTTAATCAGACATAATAACTAACCCAAGGCCTGTCTCAGCCTCTCCCCAAAGTGTAATCTTAAACCAGTCTATGGGGAGTTTCCTGCTCTGTGTGATAGGAGACTCCCCTGCCTTTCCTTAAGGGAAGGTGGTATTGCCTGAAATAATCTTCCTTCCTTTTACTAATAATCTTGTTAACTCTCTTACTGACCAAAAATAAATAAATAAGTAAAAGCAGCCTACTTAGAAAAGAACAGGTACAACTTTATTTTACCAGCATTTGTTAATCAAATAATCTCATATTTGTTACAAAACCTGTCAACAACAACAAATGATAGTAACCATTTAAGTAAATGTAAATAGGATGAAAGTTTTTATGTAAACTCTTCAGAAGAGTTTTTTTGCTTTGTTTGAAGGAAAGTAGTTTAAATTTTAAATAGATGTTAATGGACAGGGAGATAGCTCAAAGAGACTGAGTGCCTGGCATGCAAGGCATGCTTCAAAGCCTAGAGTTCAATGCCCCTCTTTCTACTGTAAAATTAAAAAAAAAAAATACTGCTGTGGAGATTAAACAAAAAATTAGGTGAACTCTTTAAGGGCCAAAATGATGGTTTAATTGCTTAAAGCATTTGCCAAGCAGGTGCAAACACTTAAATTCAAACCCTGGTGCCTGGCCCCCACTCTACTCAGGTGATCAGCTCAGTACTGCTCTTTGCTAATGGGATCAAAATAGATCCCTGTTTGTGATTTCCACAAAGAAGGGCCTGGAAGATGGCTTAATGGATGGCTCAATGGCTTAAAGCACTTGCTCAATAAGGACAGGGCTTAAGTTCAAACACAGGAACCGCCCCAAGCACCAGGGTTATCCTGGCAGCTCGGCTGTTAAGGATCACTGTGAGAAATGGGCTTGGAAGATGGTTAGGCAAGCCAGGTTTAGGATGTGTGTAAGGTGGTGGTGGGGATGGTGGGGAACTCCTTCAACATTTTTTATGATCTAAAAACAATTTCTTTGGAGCCTGAGAGAAAGCTCAAAGGGCTATTATGCATGTTTACAAAAAAAATTGTGTATGTTTGTGCATGTATGATGTGTGCATTAAGGTGAGAGAGTCCCAGGATCCAACCCAGTGCCTCACACTAGGGACTTCATTGTTTACTCTTTTTTTGAGAAGCAACACTTGGCACTATCCAGGGGGTCACACTCCTAGAAGTGCTTAAGAAGCTCTGTGGTGCCAAAATCACTCAGGCCTCCTACACACAAAACATATATCAGCCTACTGAGCTTAATCTCCAGCTCTAGGGGCATTTTTTATATTGCTAAACTATATTGTATATCAGGCCTGCAAAATAGCTACTAAAAGTCTTATTTTTAGAAAAATAAATTATATAAATCCACAGAATATTTAGATTATTCTATAAAATATTAATTATCAAATGCTTGGTGGGGATAAAGAAACTTTTGATAATATGGGAGTAGTGGTGAACCTGAGGCCCCGCTTCTGCAAATCAGAGGCTTTGTCCTGAGCCACTTCTCCCCACTTTGAATTTTTATCAGGCCTCTTCTTTGGCTTTTTGTTGTTTCTCATTGGTTTGTTTTTTAGGTCACACCCTGTGGCTCTCAGGACTTACTCCCAGCACTCAACTCAGAGATCATTTCTGAAATGACTTGGAGAACCTTGTGTGAAGCAATGGAACCTGCTTCAGCGAGCACAAAGCAAGTGATTTTCGGTCCTCTAAAAGAACCTGACCAAATGGAGGACTACTACAAACTGAAAAATTAGGTCCAAAGTGGAGTCCTTCAAGCTAGAATAGTCAAATCGCCAATCCAACCTCTAAAAAGTAGAACCTTAAACTAATCACTCTGGAGGTTTTGTTTTGTTTTGTTTTTCCTGTACCACTCTGGGAATTTGCATCATTGCCGTCTCTGCTTACTTTGAGAGGTGTTGTTCTCGAAATAATATTTTCATTTTGTTTTTAGGAGGAGGGATGTCAGAAGATCATAAATGTTATTCAAGAGCTCTATGACTAAACTATATCCTGGAGACCAGAAATCATTTTTTTTTTTTTTTGTTTTTCTTTTTTCTAATAACCTAGTTCCATGCACTTTCTGGTTATTTGTGCAATTTGTGCAAGCCCCTTTCAATGCCTTTCTACTTGTTAGACATGTTTACATGAAATTGTTGACTGTGAGACTATGAAATCCAAGTTAATAGAAACAGCTTAATAAAGCGAATTTGATTTACACTTCACCTTCTGGGTGCTAGATATATAACCTAAGGCCTCAAACAAGAGATCTACCTCTAAAAATATTCCCAGTCCTAAGAAAAAAACAGTTAATCTCTAAATTCTGATTAATTTTGTTTCTTAACATTATTAACACACCAGCTGTGAGTGTTCACCTTTATCTTAGCATCAAATAAAATGTACAATGTTATGAAGAGAGCAGATACTAGAAAGAGCATTTTATTATGAAACCTAACTCAAGTTCGTACTAATTGTTTTTCCACATCTAACTACAAGTGGTTGCTTTTCTCTTTTGTTAGATGAGTTAATAATAATGCCCATACAATATTTACTTTTCCCATAGTTTACTTAAGAGAAAAATATTCAAATAATGCTTAATTAGATTGACGTTCTGATAGCCTTTATAATTGTTTTGTTTTAAATTATATTTTTATTGAAGGGCTGAAGCAATAATACAATGGATGTAGTGCTTGCTTTGCAAGTGTTCAACCCAGGTTCAATTTCTAGCACATCAGTTGATCCCACAAGCAACTGCTAGGAGTTATTCCTGAGGAGAGCCAGGAATAAGCTCAGAGCACTGCTGGGTGTGGCTCCAAAACAAATTTTATTTTTATTGATCAATCTATTTTTAAACAAATAGAATTTTCTAATTTTACACCTACACCTTCTGATCATTCTTTCTGTTACTTTGTAGTACTTCTTGTTCCTACTTTCTAATGGTGTGTTTAATTTTTGGTGTGATTTTTTCTTTTGTTTCTGGACCATACTCAAAGGTTCTCAAGGGATACCCCTGGCCCTGTGCTCACAAATCACTGCTGGTGGTGTTGGGTAATCCATGCAGTACTGGGCTTGGTCATTTTCAAGGCTGGTTTCTGTATTATTTTTTCAGCCTCTGTTCTTATTAACTTTTAAGAGGGATTTATATTTTAAGGATAATAATTTAATATAGGACAATTTAATAACTGTTTTCTAAGTTTCATTTTAATCTTAAGTTAACATTTGTGGTTATAAATAGTGAGGGCTTTGAACATTTTTATTTATAAATTTACAAATACAAATAAAAGTTTTAAGAGTTTTCAATGGAACAACATGCCAAATTGTTAACACCAACATGTAAACTATTCACCACATTTTGCTTAATATTTCATATTTTTCTTGAATTTAAATGCTTCAAAAGATGTTGCACACAGACCTGGAGAGGTAGTACAACTAATAGGGTGCTTGCCCTGCTCACAGCTGACTGCGTTCAATCTCTAGCATCCCCTTTGTTCTCCCAAACACTACCTAGAATAATTCCTGTGCAGAACCAGAACTAAGACCTGAACATCACCAAATGTGGCCCCTAAACAAACAAAAAATATGTGTGTGCTCACATGCATACGTTATACCAGTTCAAATCTGCATGCTTTTTATATGCATCTCTTATCAATTGACATATATATACATATATATGTATATATATATATATATACATAAAAACCATTACCTTGAGAATCACTTAAAACTGATAGAAATATTTAGGTTGTGACAGTAAATTTATAAAGAAAAAAAAGAAGAAAAGAAATGGTCGGACCAGAGAGATAGCATGAGGTGACAATATATCTGCATCACTGTTTTTAGGCCCTTCTCATCTGCCTTTGCCTCCAAACCACTCTAATACACACTTAGTAATCTTATTGTGTTGATCAAGACTTATGGGGCCAGAGAGACAGCATGGAGGTAGGGCATTTGCCTTGCAAGCAGATCGTGGTTTGAATCCTGGCATCCCATATGGTCCCCTAAGCCTGCCAGGAGCAATTTCTGAGTGAAGAGATAGGAGTAACCCCTGAGCGATGCCAGGTGTAACCCAAAAACAAACAAACAGACAAACAAAAAGCAAAAAAAAAAAAATGGTTAACTTTCCAATTCAAAGTAGTACTTTTATTGGCTAATTTTTTATTATTGTAAAATTATTAGTGAACAAATGAACAAAAGTCACAAGATTTTACTTTGGAACATGGCAATCTTTACACTGCAACTGCAAAAAGAAACAGCAGATTCTACCCACCCACCAACCCCTATCCTCTCCCCCCAAAAAGCAGCAAGAAAGGAAAAAAACAAAAGATCAAACTAGGCCGTGAGAAACCTGTCATCCTTGATCATTCTTTGTCTCTAAATATTCCTCATAAAGTCATTTAAATGACTCCACAGCTAAACAGAAGACACCTGGGAACAAATGCCTGAATGGCTGTTGTGGAAGTTGTTAGCCTCATCTAAACATAAGTAAACAAACCAAATAATGGCTTACAATACTTAGTTTAACCCTCTAAGAAACAGATGGCTGTGCAAGCTCTTTGTAATGCATTTTATCTCCCACTTCCTAAGTATAAATTTATCTGTTTCAGTTGCTTGCAGAGCATTCACTATTCTTTTTAAGTATAAATTTATCTGTTTCAGTTGCTTGCAGAACATTCACTATTCTTTTTAATACATACAGATAACAAAAATGAAGCATGCTATTCTCAAATCTTTGTACAATCCTATAAGAAATAAAGACCAATCTGAGTTTGTGTCCAAACATTTATCACTATTTAATATTATCAGAAAAGGAGAAATTGGTCATTTAAATTCAAACTGACAATGCAAAATAAAACATGTACTTATGTGAACTTTAACACAAAATGACTATTAAAATTTGGGGAGTAATTCAAGTATTTTACTTTTAAACATGACTTAGCAAAGGCTGGAAGGCATTAAAGACTGCCTAGCTCAGCACCTGTTGAATGACATTTAATGGAAAGCAGAAGCATCTCCCTTTAGCCATGAATTCAAACAATTTTAAATTATTTCCAGTAATGAGCCTGAAACCTATTAAGGAAAGTATGTTTTTTGTGCCCTGTATTTTATGTCATCAGCAGCTTCTTAGGACCCAGGACTTTAGCTCTATCAGAAATAAAAGAAACAAGTATGCACAGTTACCTTTTCCATTCACAGACAGACTCTTCAGAGTCAAGGAGTTCCAGGCAGTCCTACATGCTGATATCACACCCTCCGATGCTCAGCCTAACTCCCTGTCTGCCTTTAAGGCTCAAATTCTATTTCAGCATAGAAATAGTTCTTCCCTGTGTCTTTCTAATTCATTCCAACAACAACAATTGCAAACAGTAATAAAATTACTAGCTAATATTTATGGTTATTTATATTTGGGGATCCTATGTGTAGACTGCTATATAAAATGTAGTAAATATGTAACATGGGTCAGATAAATTAATGTTCTTCATTTTCAGCATTTCAGTTGTCTTTTAAGAGAATATTGGTAAATAATAAGACTATTTTGTTCTGTCTGTCAACAGCAGAAAATGGGGTGAATTGGTTGCATTGTCATGAATAAAGAAACCGCCCTGAGAGATTGCTCTTGCACTTCTAGACATTTATCATGGTGTTCTCAACCTGTATATTTGAAAAAATGCAGTATAATAAAAACTAGTATTTACCTCCCTACTCCTGCACGAGAACTTCACAAACCTATCTCACTTATTTGTATTAACAGAAAAGAAACTTAAGAATACACAGTTAACATTCAGTCAGACTAACATGTGTACCCTCTTTTGGATCCCAAAATACTGGACTCTTAATTATTATTATTTTTTTTGTTTTTGTTTTTGGGCCACACCCGGCGGTTCTCAGGGGTTACTCCTGGCTGTCTGCTCAGAAATAGCTCCTGGCAAGCACGGGGGACCATAGGGACCATATGGGACACCGGGATTCGAACCAGCCACCTTTGGTCCTGGATTGGCTGCTTGCAAGGCAAACGCCGGTGTGCTATCTCTCCAGGCCCTAATTATTTTGATGCTATGTTGAAATAAAATGGAATATCAAAAAATTACATAAAAATAGAAAACACAAAAAAGCATATATGGACCGGAGAGATAGCATGGAGGTAAGGCATTTGCCTTGCATGCAGAAGGACGGTGGTTCTAATTCCAGCATCCCATATGATCGCCGGAGCCTGAGCCTGCCAGGAGCAATTTCTGAGCATAGAGCTAGGAGTAACCCCTGAGCACTGCCAGTTGTGACCTAACCCCTCACCAAGAAAAAGAAAAGCATATAGATGTAATTCAGTTTCTTCCTCAATAAATATTGTGAGGGTTACCCCAACAGGGCTGGGGGACACAGGATGTCTGTGGGATGTTGAGGATAAAACTCAGGGCCTTACACACTCAAGAGAGTTAAGCCACAGCCCTGGCCTATTCACATTCTTAAAAAAAAAAAAAAAAACAAAGCAAATTCCATTCCCATGTGAAATATGTAGATGATGTTTCCTGCTGCATACAAAATGTCACTATAATTGACACCCATAAAACATTCTCTACAGTGAATGTTTCCATGCTCTAATAGAGAGTGAATATGATGTCCAAGTAGAATGGCAGTTCCAGATGGTTTGCAGGAGGCAAAAATCTTCACTGCTTTCCTCTGAATTTTCATTGAAATCTACCTTCTTACTGCAAATGAAAATATTTTAATAGGTCTTGATTTGGTAGAAATTGTCTTGCTATAAGTACACAAAAGATTAAAAAGGTACAGACATTGGCCTCTTGGGAGAAAATCAAAATGTATTTGACTATGTGCATTCCAAGCCTGAGAAAAATTGCTGCTTTTTAAAGAATATTTTATGATGCTTAGAAATCATCTTTGACAAGCAGAGTATAATTAAATTAAAAAGGACATTGAAGAGGCCTTATTGTCTGCAAAAGCAAAAGTATTAATTTCTACTCTTTTGTAAGTTCACTACCATTGATAATTAGGTATTCCTAGATTTTTACTTATAGCCCGTTTGATCAAATTGAAAAATTTGGGAAGAAAACAATAGAGAGGATGGCAAATTTGTTTGGATTATTTTAAATCATGAAATCATGTTAAATAATAAGCATTTTGAGGACCTAATGCCTAAAAGTATAGGTAGGCTTATTATTTGATAGTTAAACATTGGTATAAAGTAAAAAACAATTTTGTTTTCAATATAAAGTAGGGTAAAGGAGTTAGCTCAAAAGGTTAGTGCACAAGCTTTCTAGGCTAGAGGCCTAGGATTTTGTTTTATTTTCAGGGTTATACCCTATAGTGCTGAGGTTAGAGGGGAGTTCATATTGATGAGCAGGAGACAGTGCAGGAGCCTGAACAATGATTCTACCATATGCATGCCTTTGAGCTATCTTCCCACACCTGGGAGGATCAGGTTTGACCCCCCACAAGTGATCCATAGCACTAATCTGGAGTAGCCCCAGATCACAGCAAGGTAATCAAAGAAAGAAGGACAAAGAGAAGGTACAAGGTTGTTGTTTTTTTCTTTGCATTTTGTTTTGTTTGTTTGTTTGGGTGCCACACCAGCCCTAAAGGGGTTACTCCTGGCTCTATGCTCAGAAATTAGGGGATACAAGGGTTGGAGCGGTGGCACAAGTGGTAGGGCATTTGTCTTGCACATGCTAACCTAGGAAGGACTGCAGTTCAATCCCCCTGCATTTCATATCGTCCCCCAAGCCAGGAGGGATTTCTGAGCATATAGCCAGGAGTAATCCCTTAGTGTCACTGGTGTGCCCCCCCAAAAAAAGGAAAAGGAAAGAAAAAAGAAAGAGAGCAAGAAAGAAAGAAAAAGAAAGAGAAAGAAAGAAAGAAAAGAAAGAAAGAAAGAAGAGAGAAAGAAAGAAAGAAAGAAAAAAAAAAGAAAAAAGAAAGAAAGAAAGAAAGAAAGAAAGAAAGAAGAAAAAAAGAAAGAAAGAAGAAAAGAAAGAGAAGAAAGAAAAAAAAAGAAAGAAAGAAAGAAAGAAAGAAAGAAAGAAAGAAAGAAAAGAAAGAAAGAAAGAAAGAAAGAAAAAAGAAAGAAAGAAGAAGGAAGGAAGGAAAGAAGGAAAAGAAAAATCAATGGAAATAAGTATTGTAAAGTATGAGCAATGCTTTCTTTTAGTGCTAGGATTTTCTTACTGTGCTTCTACACTCGATGAATCTTATAACATTTGAAGTGGGTACAGGAAGATGTTGGTCAAAATTTATGTCAAAAAAGGTAGTTCACAAAATACTAGGAGTTGTTGCTTCCTAATGTAAGTGCCATTCACACTATGCATCGATTTTTGTTGATTCAGATGATTTCTTGCATAAAACAGGTAGTTTTATCAACACACAAAAAATTAAATTCAAAATATTTTCTTGTTTAGTTTCTAATATCTCAAAAATAAAATGATATAAAGTCTTTTCAATGGCATTTCTGTGAATTTGTTACCTGAAAACCTGGGTACCACTTTTAGAATACAGTCATAATTCATTTCTTCAGACCAACATGTTTTTACTTATCATAGTTTACAAAAATACCTGAAGTGAATGGCACAGTTGTAATGTGTAAAGTACATATATTGACACTTTGTACATTTGCATAAATTAAACCTATCAGTCATTAATCCAGAGGTGACCTTTGGCAGTGGTGGTTGTTTTCTGATTCTCTGAATACAAAAGAAGTAGACAGTATATTTGAATGGCTCCCTCTGTCTGGCATTTTGTGATCCACCAAACAGGTCTTCAGCATACAATGACTCAGCTCTGGGCTCTCTTTGTTCTGAGTTCACAGTGACAGATGACTCTGCTGGGGCTTAACACTTACTTTTGTCAAAGAGTTTCAAATTAGATTCTTTCACAGAGTATGAAAAATAACTTCCCAACTATATTATTGGATATACACTTTCTCTTGAGGTTAATGTTTCTGAGTCATAAGCATGGGTTGTAGCATGGGTGGTCAGAAAATAGAAACATATACGAGGAAGAAAGAATTTATATGGAAACTATCATTCATTTTTTAATCCAGTAAAGACTCTCAAAAGTTAGATGTTTATTATAAAATGTTTAATTACAACGTTCCTGTCTTTTAGCTTTTTTTTTTTTTGGTGTTATGATTATCAAAACATTTTCCTTTTCAGTTATCTGACTTTTAAATATTTTATTCTTCAAGCTAGCCTTATTTTAAAATTTACAAAGATTAGTATTTTGCACACAGATTAAGAGTTTGTGCAGGAAAAGAAAAAACAAAGTTTGTGCAGGGGCCAGAGCGGTAAGGCATGTCTTGCACGTGCTAGCCTAGGAAGGACCGCAGTTGGATCCCCCTGCGCGTCCCATATGGTCCCCCAAGCCAGGAGCGACTTCTGAGAGCATAACCAGAAGTAACTCCTGAGCATCACCAGGTGTGCCCCCCCCAAAAAAAAACAAACAAAAAAAAGTATATGTACACTATTAGAGGCAAAATGGAGGCTTTCCTGTAGTGAAAATAGTCTTCGAACACCATTTCCATTTCCAGCATGCACTCTGGAGAGTGCAAAAGAGAAGTAATGGTGTTCAAGTCTAATGAAAGAATGAATATAGAAAAGCAGAAAGGAGATAGACCTCATGTAGAGACTGCCTTTAGATTAGTTCTCTTTTAGCATGATTTCTACTTGATATCTAATGTGTGTATTAAGATGTTCTTCCAGCATCTGTAGATGAATTGGAGATTATAAGAAACAAGATACTTAAAAAGAGAAAAACAATATTCTCCTCTCCTTCCCTCCCCTCTCTCCTCCTCTCCTTTCTTCTTCCCCTCCATAACCTCAACTCCTCTTTCTCCCCTCCCCCTCCTGTCTTCTTTTTTTTCCTTTTTTTTCTTGGTGGTGACTCAGATCCTCCTCTCTCCTTTTTCTCTTCATTCCTCTTCTACCCTCCTTTCCCTCCTCTTCTTTCCCTCCCTTCCTCTCTCTTCTTTCCTCTCCTCTTCACTCCATTCCCCCCTCTGCTCCCTTTCTTCCTTTTCCTTTCCTTTCCTCTCCTCCCTTCTTCCTTCCTTCATTCCTTCCTTTCTCTCCTCTTTTCTCCTTCCTTCCCTCCTTCCTTTCTTCTCTCCTTCCTTCCCCCCTTTCTTCCTTCCCTCCTTCCTTTCTTCTCTCCTTCCTTCCTTCCTTCCTCACCTTCCTCTCCTCTCCTCTCTTCTCTACTTCTTCCTCTTCTTCCTTTCTTCCTTCTTTCCTTCCTTCCTTCCTTCCTTTCTTCCTTCCTTCCTTTCTTCCTTGTTTTAGTCAAGGATACTTTATCAAAGCATTTTCTTTTTTTTTTTTTTTTTTTCGTTTTTGGGCCACACCCGGTGGTGCTCAGGGGCTACTCCTGGCTGTCTGCTCAGAAATAGCTCCTGGCAGGCACGGGGGACCATATGAGACACCGGGATTCGAACCAACCACCTTTGGTCCTGGATCGGCTGCTTGCAAGGCAAACACTGCTGTGCTATCTCTCCGGGCCCTATCAAAGCATTTTCTATTGTAGGTTTTTTGTTTGATTATTTTTAGGACCAGTAAGTATTCATTCAATGTATTTTCCACAGGAAATAAAAGATCTAGGAAAAGATTAACATGCATGTAAGAAAATTATAGCAAATGGGAAAAGAAGCAATACATTAAAATACATTAAAATCAATACATTAAAGTAAACCACAAGGGCCAGAGAGATAACATGGAGGTAGGGATTTTGCCTTTCATTCAGGACAGTGGTTCAAATCCCAGCATCCCATATGGTCCCCCGAGCCTGCCAGGAGCCATTTCTGAGCTTGGAGCCAGGAGTAACCCCTGAGCGCTGCCAGGTGTGACTTTCCCCCACCTTAAAAAAAGAAGAAAAAAATTTAAAAAAAAAATCAACCACAAGAGGTTAGAGACATAGCCCATACACATGTAGAGTGTTTGCCTTGCATGTGGTCTATTTGGTTTCTATTCCCAACATCCCATATTAGTACTGCCAGGAGAGTTTCCAGAGTGCAGAACCAAGAGGAAACTCTAAGCACTGCCAATTGCAGTCCCCAAACAATTTGCTTGTTTGTTTGTTCTTGGGCCACACCCAGTAGCATTCAAGGGTTACTCCTGGTTCTGTGCTCAAAAATCACTCCTGGCAGACTTGGTGGACCACATGGGATATGGGTTGCAGGAGATCAAACCCGGGTCTGTCCCAGATTGGCCATTTGCAGGGCAAATGCCCTACTGCTGTGATATAACTCTGGCCCAACAACATTTTTTTTTTTTTTTTTTTTGGTTTTTGGGCCACACCCGGTAACGCTCAGGGGTTACTCCTGGCTATGCGCTCAGAAGTCGCTCCTGGCTTGGGGGACCATATGGGACGCCGGGGGATGGAACCGCGGTCCGTCTCCTAGGCTAGCGCAGGTAAGGCAGGCACCTTACCTCCAGCGCCACCGCCCGGCCCCTCAACAACATTTTTTAATTAAAAAAAAAACACACACACACATTAATGGGGGCTGGAGCATTAACACAGCAGGTGAGGCAGGTAAGGCATTTGCCTCACATGTGGCAAACCCGGGTTCAATCCCCAGCATCACATTTGGCCCTCCAAACCGGCAAGAGATATTTCTGAGTATGTGTGACCCCAAAACAAAACAAAATAAACATTTCCCAATGATGTAGTCACCAAATTTTATGACGTAAGTTTATATCTGTCATGGCATGAAAAAGAAACCTCCTTTTCTCCTTTGGCTGCTGTGATATGAATTAGTGCTGTAGCAGGGCAGGATACTGGTTCTGGGGTACCACAAAGGAAACATCTTTCAGGGTCCCTTAGGAAATTGAAAAAATGAAGACTCTGACTTATACCCATATCTGAGTAGATCAAAGAGGACACACAGATATCTTTCAAAAAGTTTTTTCCTAGGGCTGCAGAGATAGAGCAGAGGGCCTTGGGCTTGCTTTACAGACTAACTCGAATCTGATGGCTAGCTTCCTATATGATCTCCCAAGAACCACCAGGACTGATGCCTGAGTACAGAGCCAGGATTAAGCACGAGCATTGTTGAGTGTGAGCGCAAAAGAAAAATTCTTACTAACATTTTTAAGCACACCCTCACACACATACACACAATTTTGTGCATAATAGGACTAGCCTAATCCAGTGACAGATGGATGTATGTAACAGCATTCTGTCCCTTAGCATTAGATAGAACCTGCCATCACACTTACTTGATCTTTGCTTCATTTGATTGCCTTTCAACAGACCTATTTCTCTCCCAACCCCTTTACATCAACTTTCCTGTTCAGACCAGTTTTCAATCTTTGAAAGAACATCAATTGACGGAATAACCTAGTGAAAATCTAATACTCCCCATAAAAACACTGATGTTTCAAGAGAATATAACAATAGAAAAGTCACACATGATTGGCAAAATTAGGTAGTTCAACAGTACATAGCGGTTCAAAACACCCCAAAAAGTTTTCTCTCTGAGATAAAAAAAAATAAAAAAATATATTCCTGCTTTGCAGACCTGGAGCTGCCTCTGGCTTATCCCTTACACTTATGGATCATAGGACAGTGTAGGAAAGAGGGTCTAAGGATAAAACACAAAATACAGAAAAAAAGAATATTTATATTAAATTTATATTAAATTCATGACAGCTAGTGAAAATGGTATCCTGAGAAAGTAGTAACTGAGGTGTGGTAGCCAGGCAGCATATAAATTATTAGCCCAGAATGGAGAGAAAACTTAGGAGCAGATAAGCTTCCCCTTAGGCCCAACTTCCCCTTCATCAGAATCCTTACTGGGAACAGTTCTCAACACCCTAATAACTCAAGAGAGGAAGACCTGCCTGGTCCTGAGACTCTGAACCTCCCATGGAATGCAGAAATTTGTGGGTTGGACCCACAGGTGGTTTCTTGTCTGATCCATCTTTTCCCTTTGGCATAAAAAATATGCTTTTTGTTGCCTTTTTGAAAAAGGAAATCTGAGGGCTGGAGCAATACACAGTGGTAGGGTATTTGCCTTGCATATGGCCACCCGGGTTCAATCCCTAGCATCCCATATGATCCCTCGGACATGCCAGAAGTGATTTCTGAACACATAGCCAGACCCTGAGATCCTCCGGGTGTGTCTCCAGAACCCAAATGCCCCACCCACAAAAGAGAAATCTGCTTCAGTGTCCCAGAAATTTTAGAAGCTAATGATTCTGGGGGTAGAGACTCAGATAAAGCTGCTCCCTGAGCCATTGGATGCATCTGTATAGCAAAGTGGGTATTTCTTTACATCAGCCCTAAACTCCCATCAAGAGGGAAAGGGCGGGCCAAAGAGATAGCATGGAGGTAAAGCGTTTGCCTTGCATGCAGAAGGACAGTGGCTCGAATCCCGGCATCCCTTATGATCCCCTGAGCCTGCCAGAAGCGATTTCTGAGCGTAGAACCAGGAGTAATCCCTGAGCACTGCCTGGTGTGGCCCCAAAACAAAACAAAACGAAACAAGAAAAGGGAAGGGGCCATGAAGTCCTGGATCCCATCCTGAGATACCTTAAGATGTATATGTGACAGTGCCAGCTCCCATCCAGTCCTAGCCCCACTTTTTCCTCTCTGCCCACTTTATGCCTACATTTGGAAACTTCCTGATAGAAATAGAATAATTGCCACCCACATACTCATTTCTGGCCTCTAATTCCTGAAAGTAGGCATAATCTTCTGGGGTGGGGACCTGCTGGTTCTTTGGCCCCTCCCAATATGCTGTGGCAGCAGTGGCCCTTCTTGGGCTAGCATGGCCCCTTGCATTCTGTGGCAGAAGGCTCTAAAGGTCACAGTTTTAACAACTGTGTCCCATAGACCTCTGGTGTTTTCTTAACTTTGGGCTAACTCTCACTTTCAACCCAAGACACTCCACCAGGGTCAGTAATTCAAATGGATTCCCAGGCTTCTGGTGGATTTCTTAGAGTGTATTCCACTGTGTCCCCTTCCTTCAGGCTCAAGAAATGTTCCACATAGGGTTTGCTAAGGTGCACACAGATGTCTAACCAGAGATGGCAGATGAGGGTCGTCAAGTGCCATGAGTGGCAGTAATGGACAGGAAGCTGACACCATAAGCAAAATGGACAATTACAGATGTCCAGAGCAGCTGAGGCTGCTCTGCCCCAGGAGTCATATCCTCCAGCAGCTTGGCACAGCCACCTGTAAACTGCTGGTAGAGCAGAGTCGGCAGCCTTGGGCTCCCAGTCAGTCAGCTACTGTGCTCAGTGAAGTCCAGAGGGAAGCCCAGAGGCCTGTGGTAGTGCTGATCTAGCTGCACTTCACTAATGTCCTCTAAGATTCTATGATGGTGACTGCTGTCAACACTGCAGACTTGAACTGAGCAGTCTCCTGGATCTCTCTTGAATGGTATGAGCAAGTTCAAAACTTCATCCAGGCAATGGTATCCATCTCAAAAGTGACATTCCCACTGTGCCAGCTGGTGATCAGTTTCTTCATGTCTATTAGTGGTTCCTATGATGCGGGCAGAAGCCACAGTAGTACTTTCCTCCAGCCCATCTATACTTAACCTTCAGTTTCAGTGTAATCCTTAGATTCTTCCACTTGCCAATTATGTCAGCAACATTAGCATTCATTTATTTTGAAGACAAATCCAGGAGAGGCTGATCTTGGGGAGTGATCTGATGCTTGACATGTGCAGTGACCTGATGCATGCAGCATGGGTGCAGGTGGATGGTGCCACATTTGTAATGATCAAAATTTGTGCCTGTAAGATGAAGGCCATATAAAATGTGTATTTAATTTATTTTGTTTGTTTCTGGGTCACATCCGGTGATAGTAGTTATTCCTGGCTCTATGGTTAGGAATCACTCCTAGATTTGCTCAGGGGACCGTATCAGCTCCTGGGATTGAACCAGGCTGACTACAAGCAATTCCTTACCTGTTGTGTTGTTGTACTGGGGTCTACCCTACTCAGTATCCAATCTCCATCCTAAAGGGTGGTCTGATTCTTGCTAATAAAAAGCCCAGGTCTCAGGAAGACTGTGTATTCATCCTTTAGTCTTCCCGAATAAGCTACTTGCCTCTTAGAAATGGAAGGCATGTTTGTTGGAATCTTGGACCCGTTTTTACCTTCTTTCACTGTGTGGATTATTTTCTGCATCAGACTTTAATTCCAGACCTGCATCTCTCCAGATCATGGTTTTGGAGCCTGAGGCTTCCTTCTCAGTGTTGTACTATTTTTTAGACCTCAAAATGCACTATTGTTCATTACCCACGCAACAATGTTCTCTGCAAATAATGCCAACACTTATAATAATAACTCAAAAAGAAAAGCTACTCTAGGATTTGCCTCAGTTGCAGAAGAGTACATGCACATGCCTCCTTGCACAAGACCCTTGATGTGATCCTGAGAATGGCCCCCATCTGAAAAAGAAATTACTATTTCACTATTAAAGAGATTATTGGGGGCCAGAGAGATAGCATGGAGGTAGAGCATTTGCCTTGCATGCAGAAGGTCAGTGGTTCGAATCCTGGCATCCATATGGTCCCCAGAGCCTACCAGGAGCAATTTCTAAGCGTAGAGCCAGGAGTAACCCCTGAGCACTGCTAGGTGTGACCCAAACACCAATAAATAAATAATAAATAAATAGATAGATTATTGATATCTGTTGTATAGTATACAATTCATTCCATTACATATGTTTAAGATATAAACATGCATGACTTGGGAAGAAGTTAAAAGGACTGGTGTACATTCAGGAAGAGTCCCTGGATTCAAATCCTGGCCTCACATGGACCATCAAGTACCCATGGGGTGGCCCAGATGGCCCCCAGTTCTGCTGTACCAAAGCAGTACTGGGTCAGTATTGCTGGGACTAGCTCCCTAAGCCTTGCTTGAAAGACATTTTCCCTAAAACAATATGTGGTATGCACATTCCTATCATACACATATACATATGTATATACCATACACCATGCACATATATGCAAATATGTATGAAAATTTGTAAAATATGATAGATTTTTTTTCTTTTTTTCTTAGCTCTTAATTTTGCTGCCAAGGTGAATTATGCTATACAATGCTATTTTGGGTGCTAAGGAAATTTTTTGGGGGCCATACCTGGCAGTGTTCAAAGATTACTCTTTTTTTTGGGGGGGGGGGTCACACCTGGTAGCGCTCAGGAGTCATTCCTGGCTCCAGGTTCAGATATTGCTCCTGGCAGGCTCGGGGGACCATATGGGATGCCCGCATTTAAACCACTGTCCTTCTGCATGCAAGGCAAATGCCTTACCTCCATGCTATCTCTCTGGCCCCCAAAGATTACTCTTAGCTCTGCATTCAGGAATCAATCCTGGCAGGACTCAAGGAACCATATGGGAAGCCAGGAATTTAACCTAGGTTGGCTGTATACAAAGCAATCTTTAAGTCATTCCTAATGTGTATTCTCTTTTGCCCAACATAGTTATATTTTGTGTGGAAAATAATTCAATATTGGTAAAATTTCTACCTAACTGGAAATAGAAGATCAACACAGTACTTAGAAAGGTAAACTCTGATTCTACTCTTCATTCTGCCTTTTATGCAAGAGAGAGTCACATTATTAACATTCCTATGGCTCAATTTCACTGTTAATAAAATGGAGCAATAACAAATTCTATATCCTATTGTTCCTGTAGATTATGTAAAACAATGTATATATAAGGAGATTCTCATAAACCATAAATCATGCTATGTTCTTTCTAAAACATTTAAAATTGGTAACCTAAACTTGTAAAGAATATTAATTTAACAACCCCAAAAGTTTTAGTAGCATTTGTGGTTAAGTCACTACTTATAACTACTTATATAACTACTTATATAACTCAGAAAGCATGTTTGCTTCTTAAGTTATTATTTGGAATTACTAAACAATGTAATGTTTGCATTTTTGTTTATCAATCATCATATCCTATAAAATATTCTACTTAGGGCCCGGAGAGATAGCACAGCGGTGTTTGCCTTGCAAGCAGCCGATCCAAGACCAAAGGTGGTTGGTTCGAATCCCGGTGTCCCATATGGTCCCCTATGCCTGCCAGGAGCTATTTCTGAGCAGACAGCCAGGAGTAACCCCTGAGCACCACTGGGTGTGGCCCAAAACAAACAAACAAACAAACAAAATCTACTTAAATATTACCATTTATTAATGTTATACTTAAATTGGAGATATTAATCTGTATTCAAGAAAGACTGGCTAATATCTGCCCAGTTATATGGAAAAAGGGAAACTATTTTTGTTTTTGTTTTTGTTTTTTGTTTTTGGGTCACACCCGGTAGTGCTCAGGGGTTATTCTTGGCTATGCCCTCAGAAATTGCTTCTGGCTTGAGGGATCATAGGGGACACCGGGGGATGGAACCATGATCCTTCCAAGGTTAGTGTATGCAAGGCAAATGCCCTAGCACTTGTGCCACTGCTCCAGCCCTGGGAAATTATTTTTGTGAGCACCAAAACCTTGTGAATACAGATATTCAGGATGATGCAAGAAATAGTTAGTTGAGTCACACCTAATATATATTTCTTTCCTAGCTTAAGTATTATTAAAAAATCACTAAAGGTAAAGGTATATGCTCTTCCAAAGTTTAGATGAAAAAACATCTTGCTGGAATCAGATAAAGAGCTTAACGGGCCGAGGAGTTGAAGCTATAGTAATGCAGGTAGGTGCTTGCCTTGCACATAGCCAATACTGTTCAGTCCACAGCATCCCATATGGTTCCTCAAGTCCCACCAAGAGTATTCCCTGTGCATAGAGCCATAACACTGTGTATGGCTCAATTAACTGTGGTCATATTTTGCATGTTGTTTCCTGACACTACATACTGTCTTTGGCACTGCTGAGGTTGAAAGGTCCAGAAAAAGCCTTTGAACACCTTGGGTGTCCAAAACAATAAAAATTCTACCTTTATATTTTCCTTTTGTTCAATGGTACCTTCTAATGCAAAAAAAATAAATAAATTTTTTAAAGGAATCAGAATCAGCAGAATAGATGTGTTTGTGATTCTATCTGTAATATTTTAAGGAAAATAACATTCCTTTGTCCTCTGGCAAAATCAGGAGGAAACCCCGACATGTTAACTAACTTTCCTCTCAGCCCTTATGCTTAAGTGTGTGATTAGATGACTAGTAAAGCATTTAAAACATTTCAAGTTCTTTCCATGAAATTATCATTTCAGCTCTGCAACTTCCTTAAATACAGTTACCTTGGCATTTCTTTAGTGTTACACATTGCAAGGAGGAATGAAGTAATGTGGCAATTTAACTTACAAAACAAAACAAAACAAAACAGATATTTCTAAAAGTAAACAAGGAATGATTCCATGTAAATTCCTTAACACTCCAACTCTCTTTTAAGCTTTGCCTTGCTCCTTCTCATTTTGTTTTGTAATGGTACCTCTGTTATTTTTAATTTTCCACTTTGTTGTTTTCTTTTCCCAATTACTACATCACCATCAATGTTTCCCCTCTGTCTCTCTCTCTGTCTCTCTCTGTTTCTCTCTGTCTCTGTCTCTGTCTCTGTCTCTGTCTCTCTCTCTCTCTCTCTCTCACACACACACACACACACACACACACACACACACTTGCACAGCTTGTTTTCCTTTCCCAGTCACTACATCACCATCAATGTTTCCCCTCTGTCTCTGTCTCTGTCTCTGTCTCTCTCTGTCTCTGTCTCTCTCTCTCTGTCTCTCTCTCTCTCTCTCTCACACACACACACACACACACACACACACACACACTTGCACAGCTTGTTTTCCTTTCCCAGTCACTACATCACCATCAATGTTTCCCCTCTGTCTCTGTCTCTGTCTCTCTCTCTCTTTCTCTCTCTCTCTCTCTCTCTCTCTCTCTCTCTCTCTCTCTCTCTCTCTCTCTCTCTCACACACACACACACACACACATACACACACACACACACACACACACCACATGTGCACAGCTTCACTCCTCTTTGCATCTGCTACTGGCCAGCATCTTCCCCAAAGGACAAAGTGTCAGTGAGAAGAGTCCTCTTCCTGTATGGTGTAGAGATCTGGCTAACTGGATGAAATTGGTAGAAGTAACTGTCATTACAACTCTGCAGACAATTAAGTAATTGTCTCCATATGTGCTGGCTTACTGACTTTTAAAAAGAAGTTAACTTTCAAGTGAATTGGTGATTTCAAAAAAAATGTAGTAAGGGGGATTGGGTGGAAAAAAATAGAATGTAGTAAGCAAGAACATAACAATAAAAGAACAGACCTACAATTACTGACCTAGTTTACTTTTTGGCAAATTAAAACAGTTGATGATACATTGGAGCTGGGTAGTGCTCAGAATTTTTGGGTTTATGCTTCAGAATCAATTCTGACCAGCCCTGGTTCATGTGTGATGCTGGAAACTGGACCTGGGTTGGCCAAGTGCAAGGCAAGCCCCTATCCTATCATTCTGGCCCCACCAGATGCCATGTTTTACAGATACTGTATTATTTATAGATTTCTTTTGTACTTGCATCACAGACTTTGAATATTTTAAAACATAAAGTAACCTAATCAAATTAACTTTCTTTTAAATATCGGGGACCTGGAGAGATAGCACAGCGGTGTTTGCCTTGCAAGCAGCCAATCCAGGACCAAAGGTGGTTGGTTCGAATCCCGGTGTCCCATATGGCCCCCCA
The DNA here is from genome assembly GCF_024139225.1 of Suncus etruscus. NCBI lineage: Eukaryota > Metazoa > Chordata > Mammalia > Eulipotyphla > Soricidae > Suncus > Suncus etruscus. The sequence goes on along the minus strand of NC_064850.1, from coordinate 97,818,675 downwards.
TGCCTGCCAGGAGCTATTTCTGAGCAGACAGCCAGGAGTAACCCCCTGAGCACCGCTGGGTGTGGCCCCCCCAAAAAAAAACAAAAAGAAAATAACTTTCTTTTAAATACCTACATATATCTTTAACTGTAACTTTGAAAAATGCACTTAACTAGGAGTTCAGCAGGTTCTGAAATCCAACATAAGTTATGTTTGAAAGCAATATTATGAATAAAATTTAAATTCAAATAAAGATTTCATACAGGGGCTGGAGAGATAGCATGGAGATAAGGCGTTTGCCTTCCATGCAGAAGGTCAGTGGTTCGAATCCCAGCATCCCTTTTGGTTCCCTGAGCCTGCCAGGGGTGATTTCTGAGCATAGAGCCAGGAGTAACTCCTGAGCGCTGCCAGGTGTGACCAAAAAAAAAAGTTTTCATACAGATAATTTATTTTATTTTTTTAAACCTATTGTTTTATTTTTGTTTGTTTCTTTGTTTGGAGTTATACCCAGTGTTGCTCACTTCTTACTATAGTTAAGTGTTGATTACTCTTGGTGATATTCAGGGAACCATATATGATGTCAGTTATTAGACCAATCTTCTTTTTTTTTTTTTTTTTTTTTTTTTTTGGTTTTTGGGTCACACCCTGTGACACTCAGGGGTTACTCCTGGCTATGTGCTCAGAAGTTGCTCCTGGCTTCTTGGGGGACCATATGGGACGCCGGGGGATCGAACCGCAGTCCGTCCTAGGCTAGCGCAGGCAAGGCAAGGCACCTTACCTCCAGCGCCACCGCCCGGCCCCCAGTAGACCAATCTTCTATGTGTAAGGCAAGCACCTTAATCTTTGGATTAGCTCTCTGGCCCCGGTGATTATAATAATTTTGAATAAACTGCTAAAGGAATCTCCATGGAATTTAACATATTATACCAATTATTTTATTTCAACAGCTATTAACAGGGAATCTGAAGTCTCACTATCTGGACTCAACTCCTAGATTTACTCTTTACGTAACCTTGGAAAAGCATATAATTTCTCTGTACCTTGCTTACCTCAATTTTAAAAGTTATATGAGGATTAAATTCTAATTAATTTCAATGTACCAAGCTTTATTCTTATCTATAACTGTTGCCCTGTAAAAATAGTAAAAATAAGTGATATTGAGAAAAAAGATTCACATTGAACTTTGTTTTGACACAAATTTTAGGTGTACATGTATTCGATTACTTAGTTTTCTTATTACTATTATTGATTTAATCTTTAGCAAGCCATTTAATGACAGTTTCTCATTTCCACAAAGCAAGCAAGATTTTATTTCTAATATATGTATATATTACAGTAAACTTCAAAAGTACATAAACTAAATTAAGTATACAAGTATAAGATATGGGCTCAGTAAATCTAAATAGACATAGTAATTAAATAACTAATCTCAAATATTCCACATTCAAAAACAAAGTTTGGGGAATGCAGAGGTAACAACATAATAATATGTAATAATAAAATGCCCTTTCCAGCCAGGTCAAGCCACGACATTTCAGGTCAGGTCATGACAGAGAATTGTATACAGTATTATCAAAAAGATGGTTTGGGCGTTATTATTGGAAAGAAAAGTTGATTTCTTGTCTTTAGTAGTTATCAGCAAAGTTAGGCCAAATGAAGCAGTGCTAGACAACTGGGCTAAGGACCCTGGGATAATATTAATTGGACAAGATTCTCTGGGAAAGAGAAATGATATTTTGCAGGATGTCACTAGGGAGTGAAATAAGGGTAAGGGTTGAAAAGATGAACTACTTGGAAATTGATCAACAAAGTTTTCTGTTCTTTGTCAACCATATATCAATTAGCATACCATTACCCTAATGTTCTATTTGAGACAGGGGTGCTTTCAGATTATATTTTCTTTTTCATAAAATGCAATGAAATTGGTGCATATTCTAAGTATTCATCTCATGTTTATTAAGTGAATTAATAAAACCTTTTAAATATTTTAGCCAAGGAGAAGTGAAATAGAGCCAAAACTAGGGATTCAAAGTATTTAATAATTTATAAAGTTAAAGACTAAATCCTTCACATTCTTTTTTTTTTTAATATCTTTATTTAAGCACCATGATTGCAAACATGTTTGTAGTTGGGTTTCAGTTATAAAAACTGTGCAATATTTCACCAGTGCAACATTCCCATCACCAATGCCCCCTTTTTCCTCTTCATCCACCCTCTGCCTGTATTCCAGACAGGCATTCGATTTCTCTCACTCTTTAACATTGCCATGATAGTTGTTAGTGTAGTTATTTCTCTAACTGCATTCACCACTCTTTGTGGTAAGCTTCATAACATGAGCCATTCCTTTCAGCCCTCATCTCATTTCTATTTTCTCTGGGTATTATTACAATAATGACTTTTATTTTTCTTAAACCCCATAGATGAGTGAGACTATTCCATGTCTATATCTCTCCCTCTGACTTATTTCAATCATCATAATAGTTTCCATGTCCATACATGTATAGGAAAATTTCATGACATCATCTCTCCTGATGGCTGCATAATATTTCATTGTGTATATGTACCACAGTTTCTTTAGCCATTCATCTGTTGAAAGGCATCTGGGGGGCGGGTAGAGAGAGAGCATGAAGGCAAGGCATTTGCCTTGCATGCTGAATGAAGGTTGTTCAAATCCCGGCATCCCATATGGTCCCCTGAGCCTGCCAGGAGCAATTTCTGAGTGTAGAGCCAGGAGTAACCCCTGAGCGCTATCAGTGTGACCCAAAAACTAAAAAAAAAAAAAAAAAAAAAAAAAAGACATCTGGGTTGTTTCTAGATTCTGGCTATTGTAAATAGTGCTGGGATGAATATAGGTGTGCAGAAGGCATTTTTATATTGTGTTTTTGTGTTCCTAGGATGTATCCCTAGGAGTGGTATAGTTGGAGTATATGGGAGCTCAATTTCCATTTTTTTGAGGTCCTTCAATTCTTAATGAAGGATCTGGGAAAAAACCAAATAACCATAGTCATATGACTCTTAGTAATGTGAGCAATGAACATTTAAGTTGACTCATTCCAAACATTTTGTTATTTCCATTATGCCAAACTACCTTAATTTTGGTGATGAATAAAAGCACCATGAACCAAGACTCGAATAAAAAGTATCTGAGGTATCAGTTAAAATTTAAAGTTTGGGACCATTCAATCTCCATGGTGAAAAAGAAAAAATAAAAATCTGAGAATCTGAATCTCCAAGTCTTATACATGCCCTTAGGGAATTACAACATAAGGGTTATAAGTAGTTTTATATTATATATATATATATATATATATATATATATATATATATATAATTCACCTAATAAACAAAAAATCATTACCTAGGCGTCACACAGATTTATTGTGAAAATTACTGAGACTGTTTTTGATTAAAATAAGCAAATATGGGGCCGGGAAGGTGGCGCTAAAGGTAAGGTATCTGCCTTGCAAGCGCTAGCCTAGGACGGACCGTGGTTCGATCCCCCGGTGTCCCATATGGTCCCCCCAAGCCAGGGGCGATTTCTGAGCGCATAGCCAGGAGTAATCTCTGAGCATCAAACGGGTGTGGCCCAAAAACCAAAAAAAAAAAAAATAAGCAAATATACAATGTAGGAGCAGAGAATGCAAAGTGGCTCATTTGCTGCTATTTTTTTTTTAAGAATACATATTACAGAGTGGGAACTCTTCTATGTCAATGAAATGATTTTCACTTAACTTCTTCCTTATTAGAAAAACATTGTAAAGTTGGTCAATATCCCTTTCAATGTACAAGAAATAAATCTTCATCATGCCAGGTAATCGATCACTTTTACCCTGTATCCTAGACAAGAATAAAGTACATGATGAGGTTGGAGAGATAGTGCAGCTGGTAAGGTGCTTTGCCTTGCATGTGGCAGACACAATTCAGTCTCAGCATTCAGTATGGTTCCTAGAGCCAGCAAGGAATGATTCCTGAGTGCAAAGTGGGAAATAACTCCTGAGGATCACCAGGTGTGCCCCCCAAACAAAAAATGAATACAATATAGTAACCTTGTACATTGAGCCTATTACTGTTCATACATAGTTTTGTAACCATGTTTCTTAAAACACAGTAACAATTAAAATGTATTTTTTTAAAGAATTAGAATAAATAGGGTGTCTATTCCACATATATTCATCTCCATTATGTTTGCACAACTGACATTCTTCTCTTTCTCTGATGATGTGTTTTTTTCTTTCCAGTTTTGCCAGACATATAAAGGTTAAGAAGATATCAATACTCCTAAAAGTGTGTGCCTTTTTTCTGAGTTATGGCTTCTTAGGAAAATATATATTTTGGCTCAGATATTAGCTTGATATTAGCAATGTTTTTTCAACTAGAACAAGTACCCAAGAAGATCCTGGGAAAATTTTTTTTACTGAGAATTGTACTGAATAAACGTTTTACCACACTCAATATTCTAATTTTATACGTTTAATATCTCCAACATGTCTAATTCACCACTTCCCTTAGAGGGAGAATGCCAATTTTGGTCACACAAGCATCTAAAACCAGTCTTTAAAAATTTTTTTACTATGATCTTTTTTTTTAATGGTTATAAGCTTCCTCTTCAGGGATAATTTGGGATGTAAGAATGGCAGTAGATCATTTAGATGCCTAGGAGAACTAATATGGGAAATAAAAAGGAAAAAAATTGTAGATTGGTATTTCAAGGAATAATTTTAAGGGAACCAAGAATCAAAATACAAATCAGAATAAGATGACAGTTGACATCTTGGTTGCCTATATCCAAAATCTATAAAGATAACGGGAGAAAAAAGGTCAAAATTAACCTTTCAGATAGGCACTTGAGGTCATAATTGGAAAGGGATAGTTGACATTATCTGAACAATCAGAAATAAAATATGGAAAACTTGGGAAATAAACCCTACATATTTTCTAATGAGATTAGTTTGAAAATTTTATCTTTTTCTTTTTTTTGGGGGGGGGTCACACCTGGCAGTGCTCAGTCATGAGCTCTACACTCAGAAATCGCTTCTGGCAGGCACAGGGGACCATATGGGATTGGGACTATATGGGATGCCGGGATTTGAACCACCATCCTTCTGCATGAAAGGCAAATGCCCTACCTCCTTGCTATCTCTCTGGCCCCATCTTTTTATTTTTCTTTGTTTATTTATTACTGTACTTATGTCATACCCAGCAATGCTCAGGAATCACTTCTGTCTGTGCTCGGGGAATCATATCGGATGCTGGGCATAGAATTCAGGTCACTCACTTGTAAGGCAAACAACCTACTCACTGTGCTATTTCTATGGCCCCTCGTTTTAAAACTCCTCATCTTAGTTAAAGTGCATGCCTTGCACCTGACCAAACCCAGTTCAATCCCTGACACCTCAATGGTCTCCTGAGCAGATGGTCTGTAGAGCACTGAGCCAGGAGTATACCCTGAACACTCCAGGTGTGATATCAAAAAACTAAAAAAACAGAAAAGTTTTTACATATGGACAAAAGCTAATTATTCTGTCACAAAGAAAGAGAGATGATTGACAGAAAACAAGGGCAATTCAGAAAATGTTAAGATCTACTTGTACTATATTAAGGATACTTAGTGGAATTTTACTACCCTATTCTATGTCATAAAAAGGTATTCTGAGAGATAGCATTGCAGGCTCAGTCTGAGCACATGCTTTGCATTCAGAATGCCTAGGTTTAATTCCAGCACTACATGGTCTCCAGATCACTGGCCAGAAAGGTGGCACTAGCACTGGGCTGGGAGTAGCCCCTGAGCACTGCTGGATATTGCACAAACAAGACAGAACAAAACAACAAAACAAAAAACTATTCTGGTTTGGTGTTTCCTGTTCTTTTCTAGATCAACTAGCTCAAGCTCCATAAACTACCATTCTGGTATTTACTCTCTAATTACTAAGTTCTCTTTTGAAATACATTTTTTGTCTTTGAGCCATCCCAGTTCTTAGTTTACTCCTGACTCCGCACTCAGAGATCACTCTCAGTGGGCTCTGGCGATCAAAAGTGATGTTGGGGATCAAAGCAAGATTTGCACTGTGTTAGATAAATGCCCTACCTATTGTACTAGTTTCCTGTTCTCTCTCTTTTTAATTTTGCTTTTTTTTTCTTTAATGTTTTTCAAGCAAATATTTTTCTTTATTTCTTTCATTATTCCCGTTTTCATATCTCGAGTTATACTAGATTTAAAATCTTTCCCTTCCCTTTGTCATTGTTGCTGCAAGACCCAGGGCTGGATGTTTCAACTTTAGTTTGCAGTGTTAGCAAAGGATACAACATTTAATTGTGTTTATTTATTGATTTAGTGATTCTAGGGTGTACACTCAGGATCTTGCCTATACAAAGCAAGTGTTCTCTGGCTGATCACACACTAGTCGTGGTGCTCATAGAAGCATGTTGGATAATGCTAGGGAATAAAGTCAAAGCCAAATGACTGCTATGAGCCACTGAGCTCTACACTGAGCCAGTATCTCCTGTTTATGCTTTAATAGCTTATGACTCCCATATTTAATTCAATTGAAGATGAATTCTGTACTTTTTAGAAGTGGAATGTACCAAAAGTAGAAAAAAAAACAAATTCCTCTTCAGGTGTTCCTACGTCATAACAGTATGTGTGTTCAATGTTCCACAAGGGAGACATTAAGTGGAATGGTGGGGAAAAGACTGTGATAACAGAGGAAATTTTCCAGATCCTGCAAACAAAACTGAAGGCACTTTCTTTGCCCATGGTCAACCTGGGTTCAAACCAGGCAACTGATATGGTTCATAAGCCATGAGTAAACCCTGTTCACCATTGAATATGGTCCCCAAATAAAAAAACAAAAATAAAACTGAAATAATTTCTAACTGGTAGGAACTAAAAAAGGTAATAGAGGCAACCTAATAAATGTTATTTTGTATTTAAATTGAGTTAGGTGAAATTCAATGAATAAATGTTAAATTTAAGAGTCAGGACTAAATTTAAGTTCTCATTTATCCTAAGAACCTAAAACAGAACTTGTTTATCCAAGAGCTTTTAATTTTATTTGTCTGTTTGTTTGTTTGTTTGTTTTGGTTTTGGTTTTGGGCCACACCCGGCAATGCTCAGGGGTTATTTCTGGCTCTGCACTCAAAAGTTGCTCCTGGTAGGCTTGGGGAACCATCTGGGATGCTGGGAATTGAACTCAGGTCGGTCCTGGGTTGGCCACATGCAAGGCAAATGCCCTACTGCTAAACTATCTCTCTGGCCCCAAGAACTTTTAAATAATTGATTAAATGTTGAAAAACTAATACTGCCTCAATAAGACAGAATTAGACCACCAGCAAATCTATCCAAAAAATCTAACACACAATGTAAATAAAAACAAGAGAAAAAATGCGTATAAAATAATTCTTGTTTAGTTGGGGTGAAGCATTTATTGCAAAAACCATGTTTAATGGTTTTATGTGAGACAAACTCAGCTCAGTTAAAGCTAGAATCTCATTATTAGGAGATGGTAGAAAATGATCACTCTGGACAAGAACTGAGTGTTTAAAGGCGATAAAGTGTTATGCACAAAATACTATCATTGTCAGAGTGGTACCTTCTCTATCCTAACTGCTAAGGGTATTCCTCCCCATCATTACTATTGTTTTTTATGTATTTTTCATAGCCCACAAATGGGACCATTCTATGTCTATACCACTCCCTCTGATTTATTTTACTAGTCTGATACTATTCATGTCTATTCATGCTTAAATAAATTTTATGGGGCCGGAGCAGTGGTGCAAGTGGTAAGGTGTCTGTCTTGCTGGCACTAGCCTAGGACAGACCTCGGTTCAATTTCCCAGCGTCCCATATGGTCTCCCAAGCCAGGATTGATTTCTGAGTGCAGAGCCAGGAGTAACCCTTGAGGGTCACTAAGTGTGCCCCCCCAAATATATAAACAAATTTTATAACTTTACCTTTCCATAACATTTGTATAGTACTCAATTGTGTATATGTGCATAGGTATTTTTAATCCATCTATCTGTTCTCAGGCACTTGGCTTATTTCCAGTGTCTGTCTATTGTGAATAATGTAGTAGCAGCTGTCTGGCCCAGGCATAAAGACATGAGTTTGATTCCTTGCAGTGTCCCCAATAAAATATGTAATATTCAACATGCTGCAGCCAACTGTTTGTAACTTCTGATCATGGAAAAAGCATGCACAGCAAAGAGAAAGAAAGGGTAGAAGACTGTGATTATCAGTAAAATATGTATTACAAAAGAGATAACTTCTACTAAATGCATGGCATATAGAATATAATTATAAAAGTATGAATTTGGGGGGCTGAGTATGTCACTTGGTGGTAGTGTGTGGTCTGCATATGTGAAGCACTGGATCCAGTCTCCAAACACTGAAATAAATAACAGCTTTTAAAATAGAATTTTGTTGGGGCTGGAGTGATAAGACAGTGGGTAGGGTGTTTGCCTTGCATGCAGCCGACCTGGGTTCAGTCCCTGACATCCCATATGGTCCCCCGAACCTGCCAGGGGTAATTTTTGTGCACAGAGCCAGGAGTAATTTCTGAATACAACTGAGTGTAGTCCACAATGCAAAAACAAATAAACAAAATATAATTATGTAAGAACATATCTACTTAATGAATATATAAATATGTAGGCTTATATTGATTTCCTAAGGTTACTGAAATAAAGTATAATAAACCAGGTGTTTTATAAAACAGACATTTATTTTCTTATTTAATCTGGAGTCAAAAGTTCTTGATTAAGAAACCAATAGCTTCACTACTTCTTGGCACTCAAAAAGGGTTGGTTCTAGACCTCACTCCTAAATTCCAGTGACTGCTAGCAAGCGTGGTGCTCCTAGGTTCGTAATAGCATCATTCTAACCCTCTATTGTCTCAAGGTTTTCTCTCTGTCTTTTTCTGTGTCTCTTCTCATGTGGACACAACCATACCAGGTTCAGAGTTTGCTCTACCCCTGTATGACTGCAACTTTAATTACACATAAACTCCACTTTCCAAAAGTTTACTTTCTTTTCCTCCCTTCCTTTTCCTCTTGCCACTGTTGCTGCAATGACTAGGTGTCACAGACACTTGATTATGGAATTTTCACAGTTGGTTTACAGGGATCACCCACTTTAGCTGCATCTTTTGATTCACTTTTTGCCACTTCATCCTTACAAAAGACATACAAAAGACAAAATCCTGTCTGGGTTGAAGAACTAAAAGAAAGTGAAGAGGATTTTCACTTTTACAACTAGTAGTAAAACAGCAAAGTAAAAAATAAATAAATAAATAAATAAAAAGGTCAGTATGTTTTGCAGCAGCCATTCAAGAGAAGTGGTAGTTATGTAAACAGCAAAAGTAGTTCTGAATAACTCCTTTCCAGGAAATCACTTTATACAGGTTATGGAATCCTCTTTAAGTATTTAGGTCTATATCACACTGTTTCTACTTTTACTTTATGGTGTGTGTGTGTGTGTGTGTGTGTGTGTGTGTGTGTGTGTGTGTGTGTGTGTGTGTGTGTGTATTTTGGGGGTCACATCTAGAAGTTCTCAGGGTTTACTCCTTGGTCTGTGCTCAAGTATCTTTCCTAGGAGCTCTCAGGGGGCCATATAGGATGCTGGGGATTGAACGTAGATAGTCTGCCTAGAAGGCAAATGCCCTACAGTGATATTGTTGTACTCTAGGCTCTGTATCTAGTTTTTATTCCTCCCTTTCCTTAGTTGTTACTGTTGTTTTGATGATGGGTGTTGTGTGTGTGTGTGTGTGTGTGTGTGTGTGTGTGTGTGTGTGTGTGTGTGTGTGTGTATGTTTGTGATTCTTTTTTTTTTTTTTTTTTTTGGTTTTTGGGCCACACCCTGTAATGCTCAGGGGTTACTCCTGGCTATGTACTCAGAAGTCGCTCCTGGCTTGGGGGACCATATGGGACACCGGGAGATCGAACCGCGGTCCATCCTAGTCTAGCGCTGGCAAGGCAGACACCTTACCTCTAGTGCCACCACGCTGGCCCCATGTTTGTGATTATTACATATTTGGTCCTTGTGCCTGTTCTTTTGGTTGCAGTATACCGGAATCTATACACATTTTTTGTGGCATAGGGGATGGATTGCCATGTACCACTGCAGTCATACTCAGTATGTGGGATGGTGTCAGAGATAAAATTTGTGGTCTCATGCCTGCAAGATATTAAGCCCTTTTATTTTTTATTTTATGTGTATTTGCTATGATTTGAAAATTATGTATTGGGTTTGGAATCCAAATTGTTTCCTGTATAAATAAAGTGCAATTATTTTTCCTCTGATTATTACAAGTTACAAAAAAAATTCTAGGGATACTTTACTTTCAGTTCTCAGGGAAATTTGCACAGTGGTAAGATTGAATTCTGAAAGAAATTTGCACCCCAAGATTTCTGGCTGATACAAATTTGGAGAGAATACATTTTATTATGATATCAGAACTACTTTCTAATGAGATATTGAAAATAATGGTACCTCAATAAAATTGGAAAAAATTGAATAAATGGCATTTGTAATTAAAAAATAATAGGTAAGGATGTGAAAAAATAAGCCTTTTTGTAACACATCTATAATTTTATAACAACTTTAGTCAAAGGATTTGGGCATGAAAGGGGCCCATAAAATATAATTAATAGCTCAGGTCATGAAATTTTACTTCAAATTATTCTCTTCCCAGTTGCTTAAGAGACTACAACCTCATAGTTGTTACTTTTCCTCTAACAATGAGTGGTGCTGCAGAGTATATGAGGGAAAATGCAGTCCTGGACTTGGTGTTCCTATTATAGCACTTGAGGCTTAGTGCTTGGCACTGTGTTATAGTTTTGGTGGAGCAGGAGTTTCTGGTCACAAACACAAAAGATCAAACATCAATTTACTCCTTTGTAGGTTCAAACACTACTTGTAGAACCACTTGAATTGTTTAATTTTTAGATTGATTTTATTTTTTTGAATATAAAGTAAAGTTGACTTCACATAGACATGAAGGACATGAGAGATCCTTAAGAAATTCAGCGCTGGCATTGTGTAGATTTACCATTTTATTATTAATATTTTTACAAGACTGATTGTTCAATAGTCACATGAAAGATACAGTAATTTTAATAATCCACATTTCATCAAAATTGCTAGATCAGGGACCGGAGCGGTGGCACAGCAGTAGGGAGTTTGCCTTGCAAGCTGCTGACAAAGGACGAACTGCAGTTCAATACCCCAGCATCCCATATAGTCCTCTGAGCCAGGAGCAAATTCTGAGAGCAGAGTCAGAAGTATCCCCTGAGCATCACCAGATATGGCCCAAAAACCAAAAAAAAAAAAGAAAGAAAAAGCTAGACCATTGGCTATTTTCCTTTACTATGTTTTAGTTTGCTTAGCAACTTTATAGTAAACTTATTTTTAAAAAAGGAAAAAGCAACTTTATATTAAACTTCTTAAAAAAAAAAAGGCAACTTCTTTTTTTGTTTGTTTGTTTGTTTGTTTGTTTGTTTGTTTTTTTGTTCTTTGGGCCACACCCGGCGTTGCTCAGGGGTTACTCTCGGCTGTCTGCTCAGAAATAGCTCCTGGCAGGCACGGGGGACCATATGGGACAGAGGGATTCGAACCAACCACCTTTGGTCCTGGATAGGCTGCTTGCAAGGCAAACGCCGCTGTGCTATCTCTCCGGGTCCCCAAAAGGCAACTTCTTAAACATTGACATCATTCTTAAACAGTTTTTAAGTTTATTTTTAATATAATGTTTTATATTCTTGGGGGGGGGGGTGCCTGACAGTGATCAGAAGTTATTCCCAGCTCAATGCTTGAGAGTTTTTCTGAAATGCTAGGGGGAACATGTGATGCTGGGCTTCAAATCTGAGGTTCTTGTAGTACTAGGAACACTAATATACAGTATCTGGTAAGGTTCTTGCCTAGCATGCAGCTAGTTCATGTTCCGCCACAGTCAGTATGATCCCTGGGGATAGAGCCAAGAGTAGTTCCTGAGAATTGCCAGGTATGACACAAACTTTCTCCTCCAAAACAAACAAGCAAAACACCTTTTCCATAACTCCCTCAAAAAACAAACAAATAACAACAAAAACACTCATATGTTCCAGCCTTTGAGTTATTTCCCTGGACTTTATTTTTTAATTTGTGTGTGTGTGTGTGTGTGTGTGTGTGTGTGTGTGTGTGTGTGTGTGTGTATTTTGAGGCCACACCAAGTGGTGCTCAGAAGTTATTCCAGGCTCTGTGCTCAGAAATTGCTCCTTGCAGGCTCGGGAACCATAGGGGATGCTGGGAATCTAACCCAGGTCTGTTCCACGTAAGTAAGGCAAATACATGCCTTACTGCTGTGCTATCACTCCAGCCCCAACAGGACTTTAAATGTTTATTTATTTGTTTTTTGTTTTTATTGGTGTTGTTGCTTCTTGCAGGACCCACTCCTTGTTCAGGGACTACTTGGCACACAGGATCATTTCCAGTAATGCTGTTGTGGGGAGCATGTAGGTCTCCCATCATGTGTTGTGTGCCCTTTAAGCAATTTCTCTAGTCTATAGCTATTTCTTAATTAATAGTTTAATAATAATGTGGGGATTTTGGTATTTCACGTGTTTCATAAATTATCTTGCTATAGCTTTATAGTGATATATATACACACACACACACACACACACACACACACACACACACACACACATACTTTTTTTTTAGGGGGCCATACCTGGTGATGCTCAGGGGTTACTCCTGGCTATGCACTCAGAAATTGCTCCTGGCTTGGAGGACCATATGGGACACTGGGGATTGAACCCAGGTCCATCCTGGGTTAGCCGCATGCAAGGCAAGCACCCTACCGCTGTGTTATCTCTCTGGCCCAGATATTTATTCTTTTGTCTTTCTGCTGTGCAAGGTTGGGCAAATGTAGGATCTTAAGAGAACTTAATCATTAATTCTTAACTTTCATGGCCCAATTCCAATCAGGTCAACAGACTGAGAGATAGGTGAGGAGGACTAGAGAAAGAAAGAACTATTTTTATGAATCAGCAGTTGTAATGAGGATTTTTAGAATTAAGAATATTATATTATAGTATAAGGATAATCAGGCAGGCAGTAAATTATACAAACTGTCTTATCATTATTCATCAACTAATAATTCAACAATAATTCATCAAATTACTCAGTAATTTCAAACTTCAGGGAAGCTGTGGGGAGGTACATGACTCAGTTGTTGGTGTTATTGAATGCACTGAGGACGATTGAGAATGCTGTTGTTTGAGTCTGGACACTGTTGTCTGTGGCTCATAGTGCTACAAGTGAGCAAGTGATTTGAGACTAGTATGTGTGAGCATACTGGTGAGTATACATTATGTGCAAATGAATCTGTGAGCACCACAGTAACCCCAGAACATACATGTGAAGTACTACAGCTACAGAGGTATAATACTTGACAAGCACTGAGGCTGAGTTTGCATAACTAGTTGCAAAAGCCCTGGTTAACACCACAACCAAATATACAAACATTTGTGTGATTCCTAGGGATGGCAAAAACAACCATGATAAGAAATAGGAGAAAATGAGAAAGAAAAGCCCTAAAACCTTAGAGATTCCATGTTTGCATATTAACCACTTAGATCTAAGGGAAGTCAAGAGCAAATCATCACTTATAGTTCTTAGTTCTTAGGAAGTTGTATATTATTTTGGAGTCAGAGTGGTAATACAGCAAGTAAGAAGCTTTCATATGCTGACCTGGGTTTGATCTTGACATCCCATGTGGTTCCCCACTAACCACCTGGAGTAATTCCTCTGTGCAGAGCCATGAGTAACCCCTGAGCACTGATGGTGAGATTTAAAAAAAAATTGTATATGATTTGAAATTTTTAGCTCAACTTATATCTCAGAGGGTATCTATAGTGTCTTTTTTATTTATTTTACTGGTATAATTATATTTACTTATTATTATATGTAATAGAAAAGGGGGAACATTTAAAAACAAAAAGATCATAGGACATAAGTTAAAAAGACAATATTAAACTGTTTTCCTATCTTGTGAATCCATTGAGAGATAAACTAACAAGTTTATTATCACTAATATTTTTATCAGTTGTTAGGTTATCTCTCTCTCTCTCTCTCTTTCTTTAAACAGAAAACAATGCATGAATTTGTAACTTCCTCAAAGTCAAATCTTTAAACCAACTCCTGGAATATTGCAAAAGAAAAATGACTTCTATTATTTTTAAATTGCATTTTGCAAAATAAAAAACAGTAAATATTTCCCGCATACAGTTTACAACATTTTAAACCTCTGGAATGTTTACTCCAGATAAATTCTGCAATTTCAAGGTTTTAGGTACATAGACACCACTTTGTAATAGGATAGGTAAAGAGAAAGTATTTCAGCACGTGTTCTGTGGCCACAAAGCACTTGGGCGTCTTAAGTAAGAGCTTCAGAAATCCTTCTGAAAAGGACAAAAGAGAGACTTCCTGTCATTTCCATTGGTTTCTGCATGTGGGACCGATATGGGCAATGCAAAGTTTAAACAGATGCAAATAGTAAGGGGAGGAGGCAGAGTCTTGGCTTGTTTCACCGAGTGCTCCAGATCCAGATTCAAGTTAAGTCTGTCTTTCCCTTGGAGTTTTCGGAGTAGCATTCTCTGAAGTGACTGAACGCTGGAATGCTTTATTTCACCAATATTTGCTTATGGAAATAAAGGGGAGTGACGGGCGGGAGGGGGGGCGGCGAGTGGAGGAGGGGTTTGAGGCTGAGGGAGGCTGACTATAGCCTCGCGCACCAGTAACCTTGTCTGATGTGATCATTAACCTTTCTGGAAAGTGCAGCTGGCAGTTCTCTGAGGTTTGTCATTAGAATGTGAGGAGAACCACACAGACATTGCACAGACTATTCACTGACTATTTGCTGCCAGAGCTATTGCTCTACTTCAGTGAGGCAGAAACATGAGACTTCAGCACTGCTTTTTTCTGTTTCTGATTTTTATGCTCAGTCTTCTTTTTGTCACTGGACAGAGACCAGGTAAGACTTTAATGATTATTGTGGAGAAACTTGTTTATAATGCTCGTTTGTCTCTTGAGTGTGACTGTGTTTATGTTGAAAATCACTTAATTGTACTTGTGGATCCTGGGAATAAGTAGATAGAATTGGGGAAATATGGTAGTTCTATTATTTGGATTTTTTTAATGGTAAATATGTCATCACTATTTCTCTAACTCCGCAAAACTTTATTTCTAAGGTAGATTAAATAATCTTAAGTTAAAAAAAAACAGAAATGTTTAGTCTGTTCCTTATAGAGATAAGAAAACTTAATTGATTTAAGTGAAACTCAAATTAGTCTTTCTTACAACACACGTTTTTAAAGCGTGTCGTTGACAAGAGTGCAGCAATGTTAAGAGCTAACAGCGTAGACAAATCATAATGATACAAATCAGATGAAATCATAAGTCAGGTTATAATTCTTTTTACTTTATCATTAGATGTGTCACCTGTAAACATTTCATTTTTATTTTGCTAGAGCCAAAAATGTCAAAAATATCTATGGTGATAATAACGTGATTAATTTGCCATATTTTTTTAAGGATAACTGTGTTTTTACTAAGCCACAAGTTAAGCTAACAATTATTTTAATGTGCTTTTACTTCAAATTTAAAGATTTAATATTTTAGAGCCCTGGCAAGTAGAATAAACATTTGCTGGACTAAGACAAAACAGACCTAATGAATTAAAAAAGTGAAAATATTTATATATTTATGTTAGATAACTCTCCAGAAAACATGCTCCACTTTATTGCAGGAAACAGTTTATAAGTGGTTAAAAAATATCAGTCTGTCTTTTAGTTAACTAGAAGTTAACTAAAGTTACTAAAGTTAACTAAAGTCACTGAAGTTACTTGAAATGTTGTCCCCTGGTTTGCCCTTTTACATGAATTAGGAGTTCCAAATCTGAATCCCAGAAAACTTATGACCCCTTCTTACTGTGTAGAGCAGTTGCTATTCAAACAATTTCTTTTTTGAAATACAAAGCTTATTATTAATTTGCTACGTGATGAAACTTCACGAAGCAGTCATGTAAGAAAAAAAAGAGGTTTTTTTTTTCTACCAGATCTTGATCTAACTTGAATTCATTGAAAAAACAACTCATATAGTTGCATCACATTTATTTTTACACCACAAGTAAATTCAAACAACATTTTATGAGGAAATAATTCTAATATTTCTTCCCTCCCCCTCGGGTAATTTTATAGCGAGAAGAAAATTTCATGGAAAAAACTGCCCTCCTCAGAAGAGATGTTTGCCTCTCCACTCACGAGTGCCCTTTCCATGAGGTATTTATGATTAAAGAAAAAAAAAAAAAAAGCTTATCTGCATTTAAGTATTTAACAAATGGACATTTGTTCACATTTTATAATGTATGATAATGATTCGATGGTGAAGTGGGTTTAAGGGATGCATACTAACACTCAAAACAGTAAAATGGGATATTTGGGAATTGCTTTAATAATTTAATGCAATAGAAAGATGAAATGGTAGAAAAAAATTTTTATGTATTTTGAATCAGTGATAGTTACATGGAAATCAATACTATTTTGTGCATTTGAGAATTTTCATAACTAGCAAAAAAAAAACAAAACAAACAAACAAACAAAAAACAGGCTTGGAGTTGGAAGATAGTGCAATAAGCTTTGCATTCAAGAGGCTAGATTTCCGCCCCTGAATCCTGCCTGCATGGGTTTCCTAAGCATTGTTCCAAGGGACCTTCGAACAGAGGTGTCGAACAAGTTCCACACAAAGAGCCAAAATTTTAAACTGTGAGAGTCAGAGAGCCACACCACGCAGTGACCTGCCAACACAGACAAACACTTACACAAAAGCATCTAATTTTAACAATAATATATCAAACACATATTGCATTTTGCCATTTTGAGTGAGGGTCAAAATCCTGTTCGCCACCCCTGCAACTCCTCCCAGCACAGAGTTGGGAATATATGGGAATATACATAGCCAGACTGGCCTAAAACCAAAATAAAAATAAAATCAGGCATCTGGTTCCTTTTTATCTAGAACAAGAACATTAGGGTCTGAAATGTGGCTTAGTAAGTAGAGCACCAGCTTTCCAAGTGTCAGATCTTAGGTTCTATCATCAGCAGTAGAATACAAAACAAAACAACTTATGATCCCATCAGAGTGATGCCCGAGTGTCCTGAGTGGTGGCGCAGCGGTACAGTGGTAGGGCCTTTGCCTTGCATGCTGCTGACCTAGGACTGACCACGGTTGGAGCCCCAGGTTTCTGAACACTTAGCCAGGAGTAGCCCCTGAGCGTCTCCGGGGTGTGGCCCCCAAACAAAAACAAACAAAAGAATTCTGTATCTTTGGGGGCCCGGAGAGATAGCATGGAGGTAAGGCGTTTGCTTTGCATACAGAAGGACAGTGGTTCGAGTCCTGACATCCCACATGGTCCCCTGAACCTGCCAGGAGCTATTTCTGAGTGTAGAGCCAGGAGGAACCCCTGAGCACTGCAGGGTGGAATCAAAAAAAAAAAAAAAAAAGTGATTCCTGAGCACAGAGACAGGAACAAGCCCTAAATAGCATTAGCTGTGATTTGAAACTTCCCAAAATAAATGCAATTTTAAGAAATCATAAAGCGGGGCCAGCGAGGTGGCACTAGAGGTAAGGTGTCTGCCTTGCAAGCGCCCCGGCATCCCATATGGTCCCTCCAAACCAGGGGCAATTTCTGAGCCTGTAGCCAGCAGTAACCCCTGAGCATCAAACGGGTGTGGCCCGGAAAAAAAAAAGAAAGAAATCATAAAGCAAACCCCCCAAAGAGAGCAGATGTGTTTTTTTTCTTTCATTTTTTTGGCTTAATAACACCAACTGAAGTTGCCTATTTTTCCTGAAAATATTTTCTTTGTGGGAAGGACGTTTGTGACACACCTAGTACTGTTGGGGACGACTCTTAGCTCCGTGTTGGGCAGGTATTGAGATCAGGGAACTAAGCAGTCCCCAGAATAAATCAGGGATTGATTGTATTCAAGGCTTAATCCCATACTATTTATCTCGCCCGGTTTTAAATATATAAAAATCAACATAATTTTACAATATAGCAGTTTTCCAGTTTCATTAATAGAATTGTTATTGTTGGTTCCCTCCCTAAGATAAATACTGACTAGAACTTGTCTCACTGTTTTTATAAAACTCCCTGAAATACTGTTGATGTTATGCCTCCATCACCAATAATAATACTTCAGTCAATTAACTTTAAACATTGCCCAGTTTGTTTCTTCAAACTAAAAAGCAAAAACCAACAAGTAATTCATTGGAATTATTTTATAGCCTTTTAATTCATTTTAAATATGTCTATTTATAAAAAGCCTAGGGACATATCTTTCAGCTATATATATTCATTTCAGCTTATATATAACAATGTATATATTATATATGGCTAAATTAGCTTATTCAGTCAGGTCTATAGACTGTTAATGCCACTATTCATTCAGCGGGAAGAGTGATTGCTATGCCTATTGTTTAATAAGAGCTTTTCAAACCTAGTCAATGCCCTGTGGTAAGACTTTAAATGAAAGATTAGCAATTAAGTCATAAGCATTTATCAAGAAAACTAAGACAAAAAGCCAAATTCTCTATGCTTGTATCTGTAACAAATTGTTCTTTGCTATCAAAATATGAAAAATAGGTTTGGTGAAGGAATCCAAGAAGATACAAAATGATGTTCCCAGGAAACCAATTAATGGGGACATGCTTTGAAAGGATTTTATATGTTAAAAAAAAATCACCCTTTGTTATATGTCAATAAAGAATTTCAGTGTCTTATAAATAATAGTTAACAACTACACTTAACTGGAGTGAAGAAGTTCAAGGTTTTCTTCCCAGAACACCTCTACAAATAACAAAGAGGAGAGATGGCCTTTCACAATAGCAAGGGAATTCCTGCATATACTGAGAAAGATACTAGCAGAAAGCAAATAAAAGCCTTTAATTGGCCACACAGGTTATACTTGGCTTTCTCCACAAATCACTTGCCATAAGAACCAGAGTTGCAAGTAAACAAAATATAGTAGTGAAATTTGAATTGTCATTAAATTTTTTTTACTTTATTAAGTAAAAAATTGACCTATAAACCAAATATGTAAACAAAAGGAAAGTTAAAACAAAAGTTATATAAGTCTTGTCATAATAACAGTCCTTTACAACATTTGGCTGGTTGCTTTAAAGAACTGCTCAGATTACAACATTAATTTCCTCAGTGTTTAGACTGGATTTTTATTCAGTTATAGTTCTTTGAAGAATGTGTAAGATTCTTATTTTGGAATCTAGTAACAGCATAACAGCCAATGCAAAATAAACAATTATCTCTAAAGTTCTTGTTCACCCAGTGCTTTTAATAATAGTGCTACCTTCATATTTTACAATATAATTCTTACTGTATTGAATACTTGTAAAAACATTTTTTTTTTTAGCTACACCTGGCCTGCTTCTTTCCTAGGGGCTACTCAGGGGCCAGGCAGAAAGAGAATCAAACCTGAGACTTTGAAAGAAACCCTAGGACTGTGATCTGTACATTGAATTATTTCTCGAGTTCCCAATACTTGCAGATATTTATATAATTTACAATAAAATCTAACACTTGGAGAAAGATAAAATAAAACCCAGGTAGTGCCAACTCTGAGGCAGAAGCTTTGCTTTACCCAGCTATGCTTCCAGGTTGTTTTAGATAAAATTTATAACTAGGGCTGGAGAGAGAGCACGGCAGTAAGGCGTTTGTTTGCCTTGCACGAAACCAACACAGGATAGACATACTATATGGTCCCCTGAGCCTGCCAGGAGCGACTTCTGGGTGCAGAGCCAGGAATAACTCCTGAGCGCCTCTGGGTGTGACCCAAAAATCAATCAATCA
This sequence comes from Suncus etruscus, assembly GCF_024139225.1. Lineage (NCBI taxonomy): Eukaryota > Metazoa > Chordata > Mammalia > Eulipotyphla > Soricidae > Suncus > Suncus etruscus. Next base: position 97,798,798 of record NC_064850.1, on the reverse strand, counting down.
ATCAATCAATCAATAAAAATAAATAAAAAATTTATAACTAGTTATTTGATTCAGATAGGATCAAGTAAAAAGATAAAACTATAGGCAAAGTAAACAGTTGGTTTTACTTTTCCAGTTAACCCTTTAGAACTGCTTAGGACTTTTCAGAATAGATCTTTAGCTCTTTTGTTGGTGTTTGGTCTCTACTCATTAGTTTCCAGAGACACTTACAGGATGGCCCTGCTCAGGAATTACTCCCAACTCTGGAACACAGGAATCATTCCTGGCAGGCTCAGGGGACTATATGGGTTGCCAGAGATTGAACCCAGGTTGGTTGTGTACAAGGCACACATCTTATTCAATGTACTATCACTCCAACTCCTTGTGATTAACTTCTTTTACTTTGTGTATTCAAGGCCCATCAGGATCAGGCATATACTGTTCTACTATATTCTTTCCTTAGAGGTTGCTCAGGTATTGTCTGTTAATATATATCTGAATAATCTACATTAAATTATTCTATTTTAAATTCATTGAGATGTAGAAATACCTATCTAGCACTATTTTCTCTTATTTTAAATTCTACTGCAGTTACTCAGATACTAAATATTACATATTCAACTTTGTTATAATAATTGTTTTATTTTTCACAATGCTGGGGATAAAAACTAGGGCCTCACATATGGCTACATTAATGCACTCTATCACTGAGGCATATTCCCAGCCCTTATAAATATTTTATATAATTTCAGGTCTTTTGCAGCAATGGGCAGAAAAATCACAAATATATTTGTAAAATTTGTTAGATATGTAAGCCTTCTTACTACTTATGGTTCTTGTTTTTACCAGATTTTTCTGGTTGAATGTGTTCAGGCTGCTATAATAAAATGCCAAAGTAGATTAATTAATTAATTAATTTATTTATTACCATTCTAGTGTCTGGATGCCCAAGAATAAGGTACTGGCAGATTGAGTGTCTGCTGAGAGTTCCCTTGGTTTAGACATCAGTCATCTGTTATGTCCTCTTCATGTGGCAGGAACAAGGGAGCTTTCTGAGTTGTGTTTTATATGAACATGAACTAACCCCAATTATAAGGGTTCCAGATCTATTACCCAAAATCTCCACTTGCATATACTGGAGATCTGGGGAATTGCATTCAGTCAATACCTCTGGGATAGATATTCCACCATTAATGATCTAAAAACAGGGCCCGGAGAGATAGCACAGCAGTGTTTGCCTTGCAAGCAGCCAATCCAGGACCAAAGGCGATTGGTTCGAATCCTGGTGTCCCATATGGTCCTCCGTGCCTGCCAGGAGCTATTTCTGAGCAGACAGCCAGGAGTATCCCCTGAGCACCACCGGGTGTGGCCCAAAAACCAAAAAAAAAAAAAAAAAAAAAAAAATCTAAAAACAATGTTTAGGGGCTTTGGATAGTTAAAAAATTTTTTTTCACCTGTGGCCAGAGTGGTAGCACAATGGTAGGGCATTTGCCTTGCATGCAGCTGACCTAAGACGAACTGCGGTTTGATACCCTGGAGTCCCATATGGTCCCCCAAGCCAGGAGCAATTTCTGAGTGCATAGATAGGAATAACTCCTGAGCATCACCGGATGTGGCCAAAAAAACAAACAAAAAATATTTCACCAGTCATGATCTTTTTCACTGAGAAGAGAGTCCAAAGAGCTATTAATAGATAAAAAATCTTTTGTTGTTTTCTTTTGGTTTGGGGGCCATATGACAACCTGGTGATGTTCAGGAGCTACTTCTTGACTGCACGTTTGAGGATTGACCAAGTATGAGCAATTTATTTTAATGTTTCATGGTGAATTGCACTCTAGAAAAAGTTACGCATCATTACACTTCAAATAATAAGGCATGAAAAGGCATATAACCCATACTCATGCCAACAAAGCATGTTATCAATACTCTTCAATTTTGCCAATCTAATAAAGAACTCATCTTACACTTATGTTCAGAATTTACAGACTAGAAGACACACTGCATCTTTTGCTTATATCTTGTGTCCTACAGTTATGGTTAAGAAAGTGAAGGAGGTAACTTCTAGAAACAAAATAAAGGCCTTCCTTTTGTTACAAAGAGAACAGAATCAACTGTCTAGGGAAACACTGGAACCAGCAATTCTTCTGTAAATATCCATGTTTCTCTAATTAAAAATTTGCTATAGTTTCCCTTGTTTATATCTTTTAATACTAAAATATCCCCAGGGACAATGATAATGTCTTTTTCAAGTTGGGTCCTTTTCAATCTACAATTCCTGGGGATCACCTGGTGCTCAGAATGAACTGAGCCTCCTACATGCAAAATCATATGCTCAGCCCTTTGAGCTCTCTAGTTCTTTTATTTGCTACCTTTTTCCCCTTTTTCTTCCTTTAAATAATTGTCTTGTCTATTATAAAAAACAATAGTTAAATGCAAAATATTTCAAAAATTAGTTGAAATGCCAGAGGGATAGTACAACAGGAAAGGTGCTTGCTTTGCATGGGACTGACCAGGAGTTGATCCCTGGCACCATATGAGCCACATGCTCCACTTGAGCTCAGAGTCAGTAGGAAGGCCCTGAGCACCATCAGATATGACCGACCACAAAGCAAAACACACCAGAATAAATAGGCAATACAAGCAAATGATCGAGAATACTAATGTGAACATGAGCTAGTAGAACCTAATGAGTGGTAATTTAATGTTAAGTATCTATTTAATGTACAATTTAGTTTTGGGGTGCTTTATGAGGGAGGCTTATTTGTATGTATTTGCAAGGCTATTACTGAACTACATCCTCAAACTTTTTGTTTTGTTTTGTTTTTGTTTTTGTTTCTTGGGTCATACCCGGCAGTGCTCAGGGGCCACTCCTGGCTCTATGCTTAGAAAGAAACTGCTCCTGGCAAACTCAGGGGACCATATGGAATGCCGGAATTCGAACCACTGTCCTTCTGCATGCAAGGCAAACACCCTACCTCCATGCCATCTCTCTGGCCCCTACATCCTCAAACTTTTAAAGAAATAAACATACGATATGTTTTATCAGTTGATTGAAAATTATCTTTTGCACTGGGAAACACTGGTTAATTTTCATAATCTCTTAAAAATTAAAAATAATAAATATAACTTCTGGGTAGCATTTCTAATCATTATGTGTTCCTTTCTCTTTTGCATTCTCAATACAGATTTTTCCTAGTTAACTACACAGGTCTGCAAGAAGTGAAGTGAAGGAAAGATGAGTGAAGGCAAGATACTGGCTCATAACATATGATTGCAGAGAAGTTCCTGTATGAAAGAAATCAATTAAAAGTGGTTGGGAGGATCTGTTAGTTTTTGACCTCTATTTTTCTGGTTTCTTTTTAGAGGAAGTTAACATAAGATCACAAGTGATTATATTCTGAAGTATAATTATCTATGTTACAAAAATTTCGTTTTCTGCACATCATTCTAACATAGCATCATAAAAAGAATACATTTAATATCTTAGTGAAAATTACAGCTTTTGAGATTTTTTTTTATATTCTCATGAATCTCCAAAAGTATTCAGATAGTAGCATCGTATATTTAAGTAATTAAATGCACACACAAAGCCTGAAATCAAGTGCAACAACAATGCTTTTGCAGAATGGGAAGGACATTATTGGTGTATCATTTATTTACATACACCAAAAGAAAATTTTTTGCTTCAACTTTTATGATAGAATTTAAATTGATTATGAAAGTTAGTTTTGGGCCAGAGATAGCACAGCGGCGTTTGCCTTGCAAGCAGCCGATCCAGGATCAAAGGTGGTTGGTTCGAATCCCGGTGTCCCATATGGTCCCCCGTGCCTGCCAGGAGCTATTTCTGAGCAGACAGCCACGAGTAACCCCTGAGCACTGCTGGGTGTGACCCAAAAACCAAAAACCAAAAAAAAAAAAAAAAGTTAGTTTTATCTGGGCTTTTGTTTTGCTTTGTTTGTTTTTGGACCACATTGGTGATGCTCAGGGGTTATTCCTGGCTCTGAATTAAGAAAATGTTCCTGACATGGCTTGGAGGTCATATGGGATGCCAGGGATCCAACCTGGGTTTGTTGTGTGCAAGGAAAGTTCTCTACTTGCTATACTTCACTCTGACCCCAAATGTTTATTGAAAGTTTTTATTTTGAATTATATCCACCTTAAGTTGTAAAAGACAGTTTGAAATACTAAGTTTAGTTCATTTTATTTTAGAACTGAAATTGTAATCTCTGATTCTCTTTTCATGTATTCTTTATTTATCATTGTACAAGATAATTTTGGTATTCTTTGAAATTTTGTTTTAATGTTAATGCATTTGTACAGATTGTTCCTTAGAAAAGCCCATTTAGAGTTAACATTTACAATACAGTGGTTCCTCAGGGCCAGAGAGAGTACAATGGGTAGGGTGCTTGCCTTGCATGTAGCTGACCCTGGTTTGATCTAGGCACTCCTCACCGAGCACAAGGCACACTGACAGGGGTAAGCCCTGGACACTGCAGGTGTGGCCCTAAAGACCAAAGTAAACAAACCAACAACCTCATGGAATACAGTGATTCCAACAAGGTCCAAACAGAGCAATAGCTCTCCAGCATTCATTTTATATGTTCTTCAAACTGGTGGTTAAAACATGTAAATAAAAAATTTGAGAAACTTTAGGTATTTAATTACCAAAGGAAAACATTTTGTCTAATTGGGAATATATTAATAACCATGTGTTTTCAAGATGTTAATTATGGCCTTAATTTGTATTTATTGAAGGACTATTATTTTCATACAATTCCCATAATGAAATTTGTAAAATCTTACCTTGACTAGAAATTTTGCTTTGTAAACATAGAATGAAAAAAGCCCTATACCATTAACTTTTATTATGTTTAAATAAAATATTAGGATACCCTATAAATAATTTGAAATGGAAGTGTGGAATGTGTCTCCATTTTACATTTTACTGTGTCTTTTGGAATGAAATTAAATTTTTATGCAAACAATCAAACTGTATGAAATCGATTACTTTATTATTTAAATGAATGCTTTGGGAAAATACAAAATACTTTCAGAATAAATTAAACTTCTATTTTCTTGTTTGCTTGTTTGGTTGGTTTTTGGGTCACACCTGGCAGTGCTCAGGGGTTACTCCTGGCTCTATGCTCAAAAATTGCTCCTGGCAGGCCCAGGGGACCATCTGGGATGCTGGGATTTTAACCACCGACCTGCATGCAAAGCAAATGCCTTACCTCCATGCTATCTCCAGCCCCAAAATACAATTCTATTACACAAGCATCTCTTAGTGGTAATATAAACTATTATTAATCACATAGAATCCAGATCTTCAAATTCACAGAAAATGTCAAGAAATTTAAAATGTATACATTCTGGGCCAGTCATGCAACTATGGTGGGACATTTGATAAAGCTGACTCAGGTTTTATCCTTGACATCCCTGAATACCACCAAGAGTAATTCCTGATAGAGCTACTCTGAGCACAGCCAGGGGTGCCCCCGAAATAAATAAATAAAAGGAAACTAGTCCATTCTATTGCTTGCTCCTTTTATTTTTATTTTTAAAAGAAAATGCCTAAACGCTATACTATCTCTCCAACCTCTGCTTGTTCCTATTATTTTAATTTTAATTTTTTTAATTTAATTTTTTGAAACCATTGTGATTTACAATCTTTGGTTTCTTAATTCAGGCATATAATAATGCATTAAGGTTTACCCTGACACTGCATATCTTTGCAATAATATTTTTTTCTATTTAAAGCATTGTGATTTACAAAATTATATTTTTTGTTTGTTTGTTTGGTCACACTCGGCAGCGCTCAGGTGTTACTCCTGGCTCTATGCTCAGAAATCGCTCCTGGCAGGCTCCGGGACCATATGGAATTTGAACTACGGTCCTTCTGTATGCAAGGCAAACGACCTTGCCTCAATGCTATCTCTCCAGCCCCCACAGTTATTTATAGTTAAGTTTTAGACATAATATTTCAGCAACAATTCCACCACCACCATCATCCTCGCTTCATCCATGTTCCCAGAGTCCATCCTATATAACCTTTTATTTAATTTAAAATTATTGGGGCCTGAGAGGTAGTACTGTAGGTAGGACTTTTGCCTTGCACACAGCCAAATGTGTTCAATTTCTAGCACATGCCTCATATGGTTGCCATAGCACTGTCAGGAATAATCAGTGAGTTCCATTGGTGTGGCCTCAAAGCATAAATACATAAAATTATCAAAGCCAGGAATACAACTCAAGAACTAGTGAGCATGTGGGAAGGCTGGATTTCACCTCCAGCACTGCCAGGAGTGACCCATTAAGCACAGTAAAATACACACTGGCTGTGTCTTCCTCATTACCAACTATAAAGAACAAAAGTTTTCAAAAATCTAATGCGGGGCCGGGAAGGTGGTGCTAGAGGTAAGGTGTCTGCCTTGCAAGCGCTAGCATAGGACGGACAGTGGTTCGATCCCCTGGCGTCTCATACGGTCCCCCCAAGCCAGGGGCGATTTCTGAGCACATAGCCAGGAGTGGTTACTCCTGAGCTCCAACGGGTGTGGCCCAAAAACCAAAAAAAAAAAAAAATCTACTAATGCTCAGCAATTAGTAATAGGTATGATAAAAGTAGCTTAGCAAGATAGGTGTATGACAACAGAAGTCATATTTTGTTCACTATTGAAGTAGAGGGGAGATCAGAGGAGTAGTAGAAATGTGTGCTGAAAACTTAGTCATTTCTATGATTTAGTGTTTCTTTTACTATTTTTAGGTTACAATATTTTTATAATGTCCAATATTTTCACAACCAAAAGTAAAAATGATTTAACTTAATATAATTGAGATGTTAAAGGATTGGGCCTGACAAATAATGTAGTAGGAGGGGCACTTTCATTGCATGTATTTGACCTGGGTACAATTAATCATATTCTGTCCCCACAAATCTTATCAGGAGTGATCATCCCTGAGTAAAAGAGCCATGAGTAAGCTCTGAGCACTTCAAAGTGTGGCTGTGAAAACAGTAATCAAAACAAGATGTTAGGAAATCACAGCAATTCTGCTCCTAGTAATATCTTAAGAATATAGAAATAGGGCCCAGAGAGATAGCACAGCGGCGTTTGCCTTGCAAGCAGCCGATCCAGGACCAAAGTTGGTTGGTTCGAATCCCGGTGTCCCATATGGTCCCCCGTGCCTGCCAGGAGCTATTTCTGAGCAGACAGCCAGGAGTAACCCCTGAGCAATGCTGGGTGTGGCCCAACGCCCTCCCCAATAAAAGAATATAGAAATACTAAAAAGGTGCACATACTCCTAAGAAAGGAACAACTCAATTGCCCAATGGATGATGAATGAATAAAGAAAAGGTATATGTAAGCAATGGAATTTTCAATTATACATAAAAATGAATTGGACAGAGTTGGGAAATGCAATTTAAAGTCAGAAGAGAAATATAATACTATATAATCTCTCTCAAATGTGGGATATAAGAGAACAATGCAAGGAACTAGATAAAACTGACTCTTGAATTTGTACTGAGAAACTGCAGTTGCTAGAGCAGAATATATGTGGCAAAAAGGGTGGAGGGGTTTTAAAGGATGGAAGTGAAGCATGTAGTTGATGAGTGTGGTAAGACAAACTATTTTTAAAGAGATGTGAAAAAAATTTAAATATACATAAATATATATAGTGTAAATCAATGTAATGTCAATTTAAAAAATGGAGGTCACAACTGTTTTCAGGGCTTAAAATTGGCTCTTGTACTCAAGGATCAAACTTTGAGTATGATTAGGAGACCATAATATACAGTGCCAGGTGTTGAACTTAGGTCTGCAGTTCCAAGAAACTGAGGCAGACAGAAAGATCAGCAGCAATGTCCCCACTGACTCAGAAGAGCTATTTTCAGGGCCAGAGTGATAGCACAGTAGTAGGGCATTTTCTTTACATGCGGCTGACCTGAAATGATATCCAGGGTTCAATCCCCAACATAATATATGGCCCCAAGCCTGTCAGGAGTGACTTCTGACCCAGATCCAGGAGTAAGCCCTGAGTGCAGCTGGGTGTGGCCCCCAAACAAAATAAAATAAAACAAAGGAAAAGCCATTTTCAGTGTACCTGATGAAAAGAGAAGGACCAAGACAAAGGAAGAGGTCTCCAGCAGACAGACCAGCAGCAGGGTTCCTTTTAACTCAGAAATCAGATATGGTTCATGCAAGGCAAGTGTCTTTCCCATTGTACATTCGCTAATATTACCATCCCTCCTCAAGTAAAACCATATATAATGGTTCATTCTTGCTTTAGTTTCTTTCTACATTTTTTTTTCCACTTCTTTTCCCAGAACTAAGACTAGTCGGTATGGACACAATTTAAGATTATACCAAAACTTCAGGAATTAAGATCAGTAACATGTTCATTAATGTTAATCAAAAAACAGTAAACTTTTAGATAAAGACCTGATTGGTTGAGCCATGATAAAAGTTGAGGCAAACTGACAGACTTCAAACTAATCTTATTAGCAGTATGAGCCTTGATAGAGGCTAAATAAAGCTTTATTCTAATTCTTTGTTATCTTCCATTTTCTCAATTTTCATAATTGCCTCATTCCCGGGTTACTCCTATATCCTACTCTCAACTGTTAGTTTCCAAGTGGTGACAGTGTTCATGAAAAGAATATTGTATTCTAACTGGCTTTTTTCCATCTAAAAATTTTTTTATCCTACTTTTGAAGAACATCATTAGATTCCAAAAATTCTTGGTAAGAGAGGTAGAGAGGTTGATAATTTGAGGCTCTGGTTCCTGTCAATTGCTTTGCAGAAATCTCTATCAACCTCACCTGGAAGTTTGCTATCTGACATCATTCACTAAGAACCCATAAAAACTACCTATGTCATCTTCTATAAAAATTAAGATATCATAATGTACCATTTTTGAAAGTTCTCATAATATATGGGGTACTTGTTATATTGGGTAGCATATTCACAGATACACCCACACACATATTATGGATAAGAATTTAGGGGTGCTTTAATAGGTAGCTATTTCTCAGTTAATTTTTAAATGTAAAATTACTCAGCAGAATATGTTGTTAGTATGCCAGTTTCTACACTATTTTCTTCTCTTACATTAGTTGTAGACAAATACTTTTGTGTTTTAAAATTCAAATACTTATGCTTAATTAAATATAACTTGTACATCAAGGGGCCTGTAATGTCCAGGGAATAGTACCGGACTCATATATATACAGCATGCATGATTTCACATGCTTGGCATTGAGCCATCTCTCCACCTAGACCAACATTCTTGAACTCCTATTTGCATCACATAGACATGGTATGCAAACCCAGAAATATGTACACACATATATTTCAGACTACATATTAAGCATTGCCATATGCCTTATAGACCTTTACATGAATGTAGCAAGGGTGGTGAAACAGAAATAAAAGCTAAACACAAGAAGGCAGAGAATAGGCTATAAAGCATCTAAGAAACAGGTATGGAAGTTATTTCTTGTTTGAGAAATTAGGTCACTTATAAACTTACCTTAGTTCTTGGTGTTTTGTTTTTCTTTTTTCTTTTTTTTAATCATACCTCGCAAGGTTCTACACTCAGAAATTATTCCTGCAGGGCTTGAGGAAGCATATGGGGTGCCAGGGATTGAACCTTGGTCAGCCACATGCAAGACTAGGAACTTTTCTCCAACTTTATTATTTATTTTATTTTATTTTATTTTATTGGGGGGGGGGGGATTTGGGTCACACACGGCAGCGCTCAGGGGTTATTCCTGGCTCTATACTCAGAAATTGCTCCTGGCAGGCTCGGGGGACCAAAAGGGATGCCGGGATTCGAACCACTATCCTGCATGCAAGGCAAACACCTTACCTTTATGCTATCTCTCTGGCCCTTAACTCCAACTTTAGTCCTTTTATTCTTAACAATTTTTATTATAACTTTGTGATTTACCAAGTTATTCATAATACAGTTATTTCATACATTAAATATTCAAACACCAATCCCACTACTAATGGACCTTCCCTACATCAGTGTCTCCAATCTCTCACCCACCACCATAACCTGCTTACATGAAGGCACAAACAAATTTACTTCATATTGTCTGGTACACAGCTCAATTTGAAATGATTGTTATATATTGTCATGGTGTCACTAAAGGCAATATCTAAAGATTAATTGGGTTGTGTTGTGTGATGCTTGAGTCTTCTAAGTTACTGTTTAGGCTCACTGAGGTTGGTTGATTACCATGTAACTTTCCCATCAGATTTTCTGTGTTACTACTAGACTGACACTACTATAAGATATTGAGGTGTCCTGGCTGTGTAGTGAGGATTGGTAGATCTAAAACAAATTTGTTGGCTTGGGTGTTTGGTAAAGTTTCAGTCATGGGAGAGGGCACATTTCTATCAGAGTGTAGGGAGTGGCATCAGGCTATTATAGTTCATGCAGAAAGGGATATATGGCATTCCCCCATGCCCTCTTTCTAAGAGTAACACAGAAATATCAGCCAGAATAACCAGATTACCAGAGAATTATTTGAGGCCGTTCTTCTGGAATTTGGTGGAAGAGCTCAGCTGTTTTCCTGGTGTTTCACAGCTGGGAAGATAGTTTCCAGCTTTAGTTCTTAGGAAAAAGGACTGGGATGAAGGAAAAACTACTTCTAGTCTTTTAAGGAGGAAAATAAAATTTTAAGATCAGTGGTCTGAATGGAAGAACTTACTGTATAACAATTTAAAGAAAGACCTCCCAAGATGTTAAAAATGTTCACAAGATGTATTACTTTGGTTCATGGATTATCATGAGCAGAGATCAATAAAAGCTCTGTAGACTCATGAAAGATCACTCCATTGAGCTCAAGAATAGTACAGTACAGTGACAGGGTGCTTTTCCTGTAAACTGCAGACTTAGATTCAATTCTTGGCATCCCTTATGGTCCTCCAAGCCCTGCCATGAATGACTCTAGAGCACATAACAAGGAGTTAGACATGAACACCTCAGGAAAACTAAAACAATATATAATATATATAACATTATATAATATATACTATATATAACAATATATATACATTTATATAATAACAATTATGAGGCCAGAGCGATAGCACAGCAGGTAGGGTGTTTGCCTTGCCCGGGAAGGACAGTGGTTTGATTCCCGGCATCCCATATGGTCCTTGAATCTGTTAGAGAAGATTTCTAAGCACAGAGCCAGGAGTAATCCCTTAGCATTGCTGGGTGTGGCCCCCCCAAACAACAACAATAACAAAAGAAAACAATAAAAAACAATTAAGAAGAATTACTTTGTTTACTACCAAGAAGAATAGAAACAGTCCTAACAAAAATTAGGTATAAAATAAATATTTTTACATCTGAGATATATTCTTACCTAATTGCAGAATACTTTATCTCTGTTAGATGAATAAATCTTTCCTTATTATTTGTACTCCCCTCAGTTATCATTTATACTCAAGTCTTGTACATTTCTTGAGTAGGTATATGCCCTCCCATTTTATCTTATTATATAGAATGAAATTTTCTTCTAATTTATCTGACGTTAATTCGATTATTTAATTTGAGAAGAATCCAGAGAGGTCGTGGGAATTTTTTTCCCCTCCTGACAGAATTAACTGGATGAATCTGCTTTTACCAATTAGATTTTCCCATCCTGTTCAACTGTTTCATAGTCAAGAAAGTATGGCTGGGCCGGGAAGGTGGCGCTAGAGGTAAGGTATCTGCCTTGCAAGCGCTAGCGTAGGACTGACCGGTTTGATCGCCCCTGCGTCACATATGGTCCCCCCAAGCCAGGAGCGATTTCTGAGCGTGTAGCCAGGAGTAACCCTGAGCATCAAACGGGTGTGGCCACCCCCCCCAATAAAAAAAGAAAGAAAGAATGTATGGCTAGTCTTTCAAGATTTAATCTTATAATAATGGGACTTTTGTTTGTTTTTGTTTTGGGGTCACACCCAGTGACCCTCAGGGGTTACTCCTGGGCTAAGCGCAAATCGCTCCTGGCTTGGGGGGATAATATAGGATGCCAGGGATCAAACTGAGGTCTGTCCTGCTCCCTACCGCTGCTCTATTGCTCTGGCCTGGGACTTTTTTTTTTTTTTTTTTTAATTAAATCACTAGGAGATAGACTTAAAAAGTTGTTCATGGGCTGGAGCTAGAGTACAGCAGTAGGGTGTTTGTCTACCTGGGTTCCGTTCTTGCATCCCTTATGGTCCCCCAAGCCTGCCAGAAGGGATTTTTGAGCACAGAGTTATGAGTAACCACTGAGTGATGCCGGTGTAATCCAAAAACAAACAAGAAATAAGTTGTTCATGATTGTATTACAGGCATACAATATTACTACATCCATCCCTTTACCAGTACACATTTCCAGCCACCAATATCCACAGTTTCAGTTTCTCTCCTGCCATTTCCCTCACCTGACTGCTTTTATGACAGACATTTTTCTTCTTTTTCTGCCTGTCTCTCTCTTGTCTCTCTGTTTCTCTTTCTCGCTCTAATTTTTATGCTAGCATTCAGCTATCAATTAAGGACTATTTCTTGGATCTGCCACAGGCAGTAGTGATCTGTTTTCTGAATGCAGTTTGCCGTCCTTTCAAAATTCAGGATTATCATATTCTGCTTCACTGGCTTTCACACATATTAAAAGCCAAATTCCTGGGTCTGTAATGCTTCAAAAAGCAAAGAAAATGTACTGCATTGTGGGAGAACATTTGATCCAGTTTTCCCCTGCTGCATCATGTCCCCATTACAGAGGAGTATGGTGCCCAAACAAAATGCAAGAACCCAAATTCTCAAGGTCACTACCACTTATCTCAATCTCTTGAAATACTTTATTTTTCATCTTTTTAACTTCTGCCCCTCTCAAATGAGAGACCAAGCAAAGCAATCTCTTTCAAGTACACCAGAGTTAATTACTTTGAATTTCAGAGATTTCTCATTGCTTTTCCTTTACCCTTAAATACATTTTACCCTCTAATTTGTTTAATTCTAATTTGTTGCTGAAATTTCATCTTCACTAAGACTTTTTCTTTTTTTTTCTTTTTTTTTGGGGGGTGGGGAGGGGTCACACCCGGCAGCGCTCAGGATCAACTCCTGGCTCTATGCTCAGAAATCGCTCCTGGCAGGCTCGGGGGACATATGGGATGCCGGGATTCGAACCAATGACCTTCTGCATGAAAGGCAAACGCCTTACCTCCATGCTATCTCTCCGGCCCCTTAAATCTTTTTGTTTTGTTTTGTTTTGTTTTGTTTTGTTTTTGGGCCACACCCGACGGTGCTCAGGGATTACTCCTGGCTGTCTGCTCAGAAATAGCTCCTGACAGGCACGGGGGGGGGGGGGGGCATATGGGACACCGGGATTCGAACCAACCTTTGGTCCTGGATCTGCTGCTTGCAAGGCAAACGCCGCTGTGCTATCTCTCCGGGCCCAGGCCCCTTAAATCTTAAGCAAGATTTAATATGCTCTAGAATTTGAAACGTTGCTTCTCAAACAAAACTCAGGCTTACTGTTGTCTCTCAAGGAGGTGACAATTTGAGGGAGATGTGAAACATAAAGTTGGGGGGCCGGAACAATACACAGCTATGCCTTGCAGCCGGCCTATCAGGTTCAATCTCCGAGCCTGCCAGGAGCTATTACTGAGCTCAGAGCCAGGATTAACTCCTGCACGCTGCCAATGAGGCCACCAAGCAAATACATAAAAAAGAAACATGAATTTGAGTTGGACAGATACGAGAGAAACTAACTCTCCGTAAAGCTAAGGAAAAACCAATGAAGAGACCCGGACTGGAGGGACAGAACAGTGTTTTGGCTTTCTTGCAGCCAATCTAATTTTGCTCCATGACACCCCATATGGTCCCTCTAGCCCGCCAGGGGATCCCCGGGTGCAGTCTGGAGTAAACCCTGCGCATTATCGGGTCTTGCCCCCAAACAAAACAATCTAGAGACCTTGGTGCAGATAGACTTGCAAAGTCTTGGCAGGGTATGGGGTCAGTTTGGGGAACAGGGCGAGGTGCAGGGTGATGGAGAGAAGGAAAGGGGGTAGCATAGGCAGTAATAATCCCCCCCCCCCCATTTGAGACCCACCACTCTCTATTGTCTTCGCTCCTGTGGAATCAGAAAGATAAGGGCAAAATCAGATTATAGGCTTGGCAGAGTGGATAAGCTACTGTAGTAAAGAGGAGGTTAAAAGAGATCTCCTTGGGTCTTTGGTTTTTTGTTTGTGCCACACTCTAGGTACTCAGGAATTATTCCTGGCTTTGTGCTCAGAAATAGCTCCTGGCAGGCTAAGGGGACAATATGGGATGCTGGGGACTGAACCCAGGTCTATCTTGGATTGGCCCCGAAGACAAGGCAAACGCCCTATGGCTGTGCTATCACTTAGGCCCCTCAGTGAATCTTTGAAGCTTCCGTTTTCTCTAACTGGTGGTTTGCAGAATATGACCCTTCAGATCAGGTCTTGGTACAACATTATTGGGGCTGGCAGTCTAGATAATGGGTCTGGTACATGGTTTACTCAGGGAGTGAAACCCAAAGGAAACACAGATTGATGCTGCCAAAAAAGCACAGAACTTTGAGGCCCACATAGTTGTACTTAGTGCCTCCTAGGACTCTGGCTGGATGCTTGGAATTCTGCACTGTTCAACCCAAACCCCATCCAAAAATGGTGCAGGAGGCAACATAGCACAGCGGGTGGGGCGCTTGCCTTGCATGAGGTGGGTTATGGTCCTTGGAGCACAATAGGAATGAACCTTAGTGCAAGTCTGGGATAAGCACTGAGCACAGCTGAGTGTGGCACCACCCACTCCCCCTCTAAAAAGTGCACAGCACTGATTCTCAGAAACTGGGGGTGTGCCCCTCCTAATCTTTTGCCAAGACTTTGGAGTGATCAATTATGATGCAAAAGATTGATAAATGTTTTTTCCCCTTGTTTTGGGAACACATCATCTTGGACTTCTCCCTAAGAATAGAGAATGAGTTAGGCCCTCAATGTGTATCCTACAGTTTAACCTTTCAGTTCAAGGGGTTTTCAGTGTCAATAGCTTTGGAGTGAGGAGGAGGCCTCATCTAGCAGTACTGGGTTTACCATCCTCTCTGGATGCTGGAGAATCTTTTTGGGGTGCTAGGAATGAGCTCAGGTCTGCAGCTTGCACAGTATGTTCTGGCCCCTACACAGTTTTTGTTTGTTTATATGCTTTTTGTTTTTGGGTCACACCTAACTGTTCAGAAACAGCATAAGGGATACAAGGATCACACTTGGGCTGACTATGTGCAAGGCAAATGCCCTATCCATTGTGCTATTGCTCTGAATAGCTTTCTTAATTAAGTGGTAGAGACGCTTGGGATGATCAGGAGCATGTTATTATTTATTTGCTTGTGGTTTGGGGGGAACCACACCTCTCTGTGCAAAGGGCTTATTCTTAGTTCTGTTCTAGGAGATCTGTCCTGGAAATGCTGGGGGATGTCTGAGGTTGTCTTAACTCAAATATTAACTTTCTTGCTCCAGGAGCAAATTCTTTAGACTTAAGCATTCTCAAGATTTTATTTCCTGTTGAAATAGTCTTGTATGACACTGTGGGCGTCTCCTAAAATAGCAGAGATTTGAAGAAATGAGGCCTTTTTGGCCAGTTTGTAGACTGGTTCAAGTCACTAGGTTTCAGCCTGTCATATAGGGTGCCTGAGAGAAGGATGGGACACATGCATCCCATATGATTCCCTGAGCATTGCCAGAATAATTCCTGAGCCAGTTGTAACCCTTGAGGCTCACTGAATGTGTCAAAAAACCAACCAAACAACAACAACAACAAAACACCAATAAACAAGACAACAAAAAAGAACAAATCCATATCCGTTTGAAAGTATTAAATATGGATTAAAAATTATTAAAGCTGGGGCACAGTGGGTAGAGTTCTTTGCCTTACATGCTTTTGACCCAGGTTCCATTCTTGCATCCCTTATAGTCCACCAAGCCCATTAGGAGTGATTTCTAAGAACAGAGCCAGGAATAATACCTGAGTACCTCCAGGTGTACACACTTCTCCCTCTCCCATATAAGTGACCAAAGCCTTAGAAGCTATTATATAGCCACACATACCTTAAAACCATACATAACTTCCCATGAAGTGTAGAAAGAAAATAAGGTTTGGAAGAGGGGTCAGAGAGATAGCATGGAGGTAAGACATTTGCTTTCATGCAGAAGGACAGTGGTTCAAATCCCGACATCCCACATGGTCCCCTGTGCCTGCCAGGCGCCATTTCTGAACAGAGAGCCAGGAGTAAACCCTGAGTGCCGCCAAGTGTGACCCGAAAACCAAAAACCAAAAAAAAAAAAAAAAAAAAAAAGGTTTGGAAGAGACTACATGCTTCTTTGTTTGTTTTGCATTTTATTTTAGTTTTTTTAATTTGTTTTTGTTTGTTTCTTAGGTCATAGCTAGCAGTGCTTTTTTCTGACTCTGCACACTCTCCTGCCAATATCAGGCAACCATACACAGCTGGATATTTGAACCAGTGTTGCAACTAAAACAGTTGAAAGCAAGGCAGGTGATATTCCTCATGTACTCTTTTTTTCCTGTCCCAGCATGTTTCATTTAAAATATCCATTTTTGGTTATTTGTCTGTTTTGTTTTGGGGCCATACCTGGCAATGCTCAGAGGTTACTCCTGGCTTTCCACTCAGGAATCACTCTTGGAGGTACTCTATGGACCATATGGGATGCAGGAGTCAAAGCCAGCTCAACTACATGCAAGGCAAGCACCCTAGCAGGGGTCTCAAACTCGCGGCCCGTAGGCCGTTTGCGGCCCTCCGTACAACATTTTGTGGCCCTCCGTACAACATTTTGTGGACCTGCCCTACTGGAATCTTTTTTTGTTTTGTTTTGTTTTAGTTGTTTGGGTCACACCCTCCAATGTTCAAGGCTTACTACTGACTTTGCCTTCTGCGGCCCCCAGGTAAATTGAGTTTGAGACCCCTGCCTATTGTACTATCACTTCAGTTCCATTCTTTTTAATCATTTTGTTATAATGGTCATTTATCAAATTGTTTATGATATAATATTTTTAGACATCAAATGTTCAAACACTAGTCCCACTGTCACTGTCCCTAATTTCCCACCACCATCCTAGCCTGCCTCTTACTGGTACAAACAAATTTATTTTATACTTTGTTACAACACATAGGCAAGTGGAATTATCAAAATTTAGATCACTAAAGGCCATTTGGGCTGTTGTTGGTGCTAGTGGAGCCTTCTGTGTTACTGCTTAGATTCACTAAGCGTGGTAGTCTTCCATGCAAACTTCCTATGAGATTGGTTGGGATCATAGTGGAATGATGCTACTATGGAAATTTGGAGACTCAACTATATTTCCAGGATATATTGTTGACCTGGAACAAATTTGGTAACTTGACAGTTTGATAAGGTTAAATTGTGGAGCTGGGCCATTTCTATCAGAATGTTTTGGGTGTGACTTTGGGCTGTTCTGGCTTCTGAGAAGGTGGCAGTCAGCAGCCACTATTTTCTTTTGGAGCTTAGTAATGGAGCTTTTCTGCCAAGAAGATGGCTGTTGTGAGTAACAGAAGGCTTAGCCTATTCCTATTCTGAGAATTGATTTTAACTATTCTTATTTTGAAACCACACTCTGTTGCTTTGGAGCTACTCGTGGTTTGGTACTTGTGGAGCATATGGTATTGAGGCTCAAATCTAGAACTTCCATATATACTTTGAGTTGTTCTTCAGAATTGTAGTGCACTTCTTGTTTTTTGGGCCACACCTGTTTGATGCTCAGGGGTTACTCCTGGCTAAGCGCTCAGAAATCACCCCTGGCTTGGGGGGACCATCTGGGATGCCAGGGGATCAGACCGTGGTCCTTCCTTGGCTAGCGCTTGCAAGGCAGACATCTTACCTCTAGTGCCACCTCGCCAGCTCCTGTAGTGCACTTCTTAAAATTTATTACAAATTAAATATTTCTTTTTTTTCTTCTTTTTGTTTTTGTTTTGGGGTCACACCCGGCAGCACTCAGGGGTTACTCCTGGCTCTACACTCAGAAATCACTCCTAGCAGGCTCGGGGGACCATATGGGATGCTGGGATTCGAACCACCATCCTTCTGCATCCAAGGCAAACACCCTGCCTTCATGCTATCTCTCCGGCCCCATTAAATATTTATTAAAATGAAATTAAAAGATACTTTATTTTTTTTTCTTATTAGACTATGGGTTTTAACTAGGTGCTTTTGTGCTACTTTCTCATGGTTTAGTATTTGGAACCATGTGGTCCTGAGAAAAAAAGCCCTAAGTTGCATGCAAAACATGCACTCCTGCCTATATGCTATTTCCTGAACACATGGAATATGTTATCACATATAAATAAGTGAACATATCAAATATGAAAAATATAACTTTTTTTTGTTTTTTGTTTTTGGGCCACACCCGGCATTGCTCAGGGGTTACTCCTGGCTGTCTGCTCAGAAATAGCTCCTGGCAGGCACGGGGGACCATATGGGACACCGGGATTCGAACCAACCACCTTTGGTCCTGGATCAGCTGCTTGCAAGGCAAACGCCACTGTGCTATCTCTCTGGGCCCCAAAATATAACACTTTTTGACATAGATAAACAGCTGTTTTTGATAATATAGGACAAGAGGATAGAAGAGTAATTCTCAGTGATTCACTCCACTAGCATAAAAAACAAACACGTTTCTTTTTCATTATTGTTGTTTAGTTTTGGGCCTACACCCAGAAATGTTCAGTACTTATTTTGGACCACTTACTGATCACTCCTGGGGAATCATCTGGCGTGCCAGGAATTGAATCTGGGTCAGACAATGCAAGGAAAGCATCTTATCCACTTTGGCATCTTTTTATTTTTTTAATTTTTATTATTTTTTTGTTTTCTGGGTCCACCGGGCAGCGCTCAGGGTTACTCCTGGCTCTATGCTCAGAAATCACTCCTAGCAGGCTCGGGGGACCATATGGGATGCTGGGATTCGAACCAATTACCTTTTGCATGCAAAGCAAACGCCTTACCTCCATACTATCTCTCCAGCCCTCCATTGTGACATCTCTTTAGCTCAGAATCATCAATTGTAACCCACAAATTTAACAGTAAAAGTGTGTGAAGTAAAATGCTACATCTATAAATATCTTTTTTTTTTTTTTTTTTTTTTTTTGGTTTTTGGGCCACACCCGGCGGTGCTCAGGGGTTACTCCTGGCTGTCTGCTCAGAAATAGCCCCTCGGGCCCGAAGAGATAGCACAGCGGTGTTTGCCTTGCAAGCAGCTCGAATCCTGGTGTCCCATATGGTCCCCCATGCCTGCCAGGAGCTATTTCTGAGCAGACAGCCAGGAATAACCCCTGAGCAATGCCGGGTGTGGCCCAAAAACCAAAAAAAAAAAAAAAAAAAAAAAAAAAAGAAATAGCCCCTGGCAGGCACAGGGGACCATATGGGACAACAGGATTCGAACCAACCACCTTAGGTCCTGGACCACTGCTTGCAAGGCAAACACCGCTGTCCATTCTCTCTGGGCCCTAGTATCTTATTTTCACCCAATGACTTGAGCACTTGTTTTTGATTCTGTATGAACATTTTAACATATTAGAGTGTTTGTCAAATCATATTTTAACTCAATGTTTTTCTTCCTTTTTGAAAGGATTCATTGCTTTGGATATACAGCTACTTTCTTGAAGAAGAAAAATGATTCACATCATTCAGTGCTAAGTCTAGAAGTTGAGCTAATCAAATCTGATACTCCATAGACTACAACAGCATGTGGTATGTTCTTGACAATACTCTAAACCAATGAATGGAATCAAATCAGTAAGTGTGTAGAGGCTGACATTAACATGCCAAGCCTGTGAAACTGAACTCTGTTCATTTTGTGAGATCTATAGAAAACCCTTCACTGCTGACTGTTTTTTGTGTTCTTAGAAACTAAAGGAATATACCACCTTACCACATTTTTCATTATGTCAATGGAGTTTGTGAAAGCCCTGGAAAATCTTCAAGTAAAGGCTAGTTGTTTCGGGGCCGGGAAGGTGGCGCTAGAGGTAAGGTGTCTGCCTTGCAAGCGCTAGCGTAGGACGGACCGTGGTTCGATCCCCCGGTGTCCCATATGGTCCCCCAAGCCAGAGGCGATTTCTGAGCACATAGCCAGGAGTAACCCCTGAGCGTCAAACGGGTGTGGCCCAAAAACAAAAACAAAAACAAAACAAAAAAAAAAAAGCTAGTTGTTTCATCTGTAGTGACTACTTGAAGGACCCAGTGACCATTAGTTGTGGCCACAATTTTTTTTTTCTCCTGCATAACTAAGTTCTGGAAGGATCTAGATATTTTCCCTTGTCCTATTTGTTGATTTTATTCTCCTGAAAGGAAATTCAGGAGTAATAGCCAATTGGGTAATTTGTCTAAAATTGCTAAACTACTTCAGGTAAGAAGAAGCAAGAGGAAGAAATGGAGAGACAAGATTGTTTGTAAAAAAGCATAGTCTGCCTCTGAACTTTTTTCTGTCAGCGAGACCTTGAGGTTTTATGTTCAAAATGCAGTTTCTCCCCTGGTCACAGGAAGCACCACATTTGGCCCGTTGCGGTGGCTGCTTCCTATCATAGGAAGAGATTGGAGTTTTGAACTGCATCATGGAAGAAGAAAGTAAAACAAGCAGGAAAAGTGATCATTATGCAAACCAGAAAATCACTGGAGCTGAAAAAAAAAATGTGGAATTTAGAAGAGAGGAAATAAAGTCTGAATTTGAGCACCTGAAATTCTATCTCCAAAATGAGCAAGAAACTGCTCTTCAGCAGTTAGAAGAGGAAGAGGTGAATATCTTTTTTTTGTTTGTTTGTTTTGGTTTTGTTTTTGGTTTTGGTTTTGGTTTTCGGGCCACACCCAGTGGTGCTCAGGGCTTACTCCTGGCTGTCTGCTCAGAAATAGCTCCTGGCAGGCACGGGGGACCATATGGGACACCGGGATTTGACCCAACCACCTTTGGTTCTGGATCGGCTGCTTGCAAGGCAAACTCCGTTGTGCTATCTCTCCGGGCCCAGAGGTGAATATCTTAACAAAACAATGTGAACACCTAACACAATTATCAGATCATATCTCCACATTAAAATATCTGCTAAAGGAAAAAAAATCTGCTAAAGAAAATGAAGAGCAATTCTGAGAAGTCAGCCTTGGAGGTACTGACGGATGTTAAATGGATCTATTCTACCTATAACAACTTAAAGTCTCCCGAACCTTTGTGGCTTCACTTATCAGGCCTAAATATAATTATTGAAGCATTTCAAGAAGATGTCATTCTGGATACTGAAACAGCACATCGTCAGCTTACTATCTCAGAAGATAAAAAAAAAACTGTGCAATATGGGAAAACAAAGCAAAAGTTAACTCATAGCCCAAGGAGATTTTATCACATTTCTGCTGTTCTGGGTTCAAAGGGTTATAATTCTGGCAGACACTACTGGGAGGAAGAAGTTGACGACAAATTTAGATGGATCATAGGTGTCTGCAAAGAGACTGTACTCAGGAGGAGGAAAAGACCAAATCAACCTTTTTCAGTACAAGATGGATTATGGGGTATTGGGAAATGGGATATAGATGATTATGTTGCATTAGGATTAATCTCAAAAAAAAAAAAGAAAGAAAGAAAGAAAGAAAGAAATGAAGGGGCCGGCAAGGTGGCGCTAGAGGTAAGGTGTCTGCCTTGCAAGCGCTAGCCAAGGAAGGACCGTGGTTCGATCCCCCAGCGTCCCATATGCCCCCCCCAAGCAAGGGGCAATTTCTGAGCGCTTAGCCAGGAGTAACCCCTAAGCATCAAATGGGTGTGGCCCCCCCAAAAAAGAATTAATCTCCTGCCAAGTGTAATACCCAGAAAGATTGGTATTTTTTTAGACTGTGATTTGGGTGAAGTTTCCTTTTATAATTCGAATGATAAATCTCTTCTGTATACTTTTAATATTTGTTTGGTAGATGCAATTTGGCCATATTTTTATATGGGAAATGAACCAAAACCTCTTAAAATATGTATGGGGAAATATTTTGATTAATAAACTATAGTAGACTTGCTATTCAAACCTGTGTTCTCTGTTGAACACATACCTTGAGTGTCTGTTTCTTTGCTTATTTCCATTCTGGAGGGGCCTGGTTCTTTTTTGAACACATTTCCCTCTTTCTCTCCTCATATCTCTCTAAGCAAATTTCATTTAATAAAAACTATCTTGTTAGATAGCCAGAGTGATAGGACAGCAGTAGGGCGTTTGTCTTGCACAAGGCCAACTGGGACAGACCCAGGTTCTATCCCTGGCATCTTATATGGTCCCAAGTCTGCCAGGAGTAAAAAAAAAAAAAAAAAAGTTTGCCAGGAGTAACTTCTGAGTGCTGCTGGGTGTGACCCCAAAACAAAAACAAAATATTATGCTTATAAATAAAATAACAAAGAAACTACCTTAAGGCTTCTTGTTTTTACCTTTTTGTTTTGTTTTGGACTATACCCAGTCACACTCATTGTTATGTTATTTCTGGTTCTGAGTTTAGAATTTATGCCTGCCAGGCTTGGGGAACATTATGGAATTTTGAGCATTGAACCTGGGTTAGTTACAATACAAGGCAAATGCCATTTCTCCTTGTGCTATCACCCCGGCCCCAGATTTTTGATTTTTCAATTATCGTGGACTAAACTAAACCTGGAAATTTACTCTGTAAAGGTAGTGAATGTCAACTATTACATCATTTTTTAGTGACATGTTCTGGGTCTCCCTCAATCCCAAATAGTTAAGTAAAGACACATATTGTCTACACACGCCCAGAATAAGATATACACACACATTACATAAACATCAATATAAACTTTTCCTTTTTTGGGGGGGGTGAGGAGGGACTGGCCATACCCAGCAGTGCTTAGGCTTAATCCTGGTTCTGCTCTCAGGACTCAGGATTACTCCTGGTGGGAGTCAGGGGAACATTCCTATTCACAAAGGAAGTGCGCACAGAAATTACCCTGACTACATAGGTAAACAGTATCTCGACAATGAAAGGGGCTCCTTGGTTTGTACCCCAAGTACCATTCCCTATTTAGTGACATAAAGGTAGCTATAGATCAGATGTATTTAGACTACCACACCTGTTCTGTAATCCTTCAGGAGGGTGTGCAAGACCAAGAAAGAGGCCCTGTCAGCCCATGGAACTTTGCCTTTGTTTGCAAGTCCCTACACTGAGCTCCACTGGTGGGGAGATAGTTAGCCAGAGAGATAAAGAGATAGTTAAGTGGCTGCTAAGGTGGCAATGCAGGCACTATGGCTACAAAATCACAAAGGAAGGTACATAGGGGTAAAGTTTCCACAATTATTTTTTTACTTAGTTGGATGATAATGGGTAATTATTATGAAATATATATAAAACATATATATAAAGTATATATCAAATGAATATATATAAAATATATAAAATGCCCACATTTTATACATGCAGTTAAGCCCATTTCAATAGCTTATTTTTCAGTAGTTGGAAGCTGGAACCTCAGATGAGGTCCTCATTTCAAACACTGGTGAAGAGGAGCAAATATTTAATGTATTGGGGCCAGAGTGGTGGTGCAAGTCCTAAGGCGTCTGCCTTGTGCTCGCTAGCTTAGGACAGACCACCGTCCCATATGGTCCCCCAAGCCAGGGGTGATTTCTGAGTGCATAGCCAAGAGTAATCCCTGAGCTTCACCGGGTATGACCAAACAATGAAAAAAAATTTTTTAATGTATTAAGTCCTCTTAAACCCCTTTACAGTGATGGATTTTGGGTAGAAATCCAGATGGGCTAACGAACTCCCATGTCCAGACTGAGTTAGCTACCACATTCATGTGAACAGGAAATCCGTGTCAAGAATCAGTAATGGTGCCTGCAGTGTCTCTGGGCCTCCCTGCTTGCAGATCACCTCTGCCAGGGTT
Organism: Suncus etruscus; assembly: GCF_024139225.1. Taxonomy (NCBI): domain Eukaryota; kingdom Metazoa; phylum Chordata; class Mammalia; order Eulipotyphla; family Soricidae; genus Suncus; species Suncus etruscus. The sequence goes on along the minus strand of NC_064850.1, from coordinate 97,774,897 downwards.
AGTGTGGAGGGTCCTTGTGCAGGACTCTGGTCATTCCCTCATCCAATAACCCTTGTCACGATTATAGCATGACATCTGAGGTTTTTAAGAGCACTTGGGACATTCTTCTTTACCAGTACTTTATTTACCACACTGGACACAGAAATCCTCAGCAGCAGGAAGCTCTTAGGGCCGACTATGTTGGGACATACATCAAAGGACAGCAAGTAGTGGATGGCATCTCTAATTTTTTCTTCTTGTCCTTGGCCCTGCCCTTTTTCATTTTTCTTCCCTGGTCCCCTGTCTCCTCTTTATAGTGAACACCACATCCGGGGTGGTCACCTTTTGGAACTTCTTGCTAATAACTGGACCTGACTAGGAATATGTTTGGGTTTTAGGAGCCTGTCTAGGTGTTTTGGCATCAACATAGGTAAATTTAACTATGCTCTTTCCAGAAAGCAGGTGGACTTTTTTCCCTCTTGTTTTCAAGACAAAACAGTGCACTTTGGTTCATAGACTTGAGGTAGCTCAGAGTCAATCCTTCAAATATACAAAGGAGATACAGATTATGAGGGGATTGTTCTCCTGCATGATTATAGTTCCGTTGAGGATTCCCATTAATTGTCACCTGTTTGAAGCAAGTATTAGGTTCTTGAATGTACCATTACGCAGCAAACTTTATGGCCACCCATCCCCTAAATGTTTCTTTTTATTGTTTTTGGGCCACACCGGATAATGCTCAGGTGTTATTCCTGGCTATGTGCTCAGAAATCGCTCCTGGCTTGGGTTCCATATGGAATGCTAGGGGGATCAAACTGAGATCCGTCCTAGGCTAGCACAGGCAAGGCAGACGCCTTACCACTTGCTCCACCACTCCAGCCCCTAAACAGGTTTTGTCATCTGGGAGGAGGATGCAGGTAAACATTAATATTAATATTCTGCTACTTAAGGGTATGCATGTCTAGATCCTGATTTAGTTCCTTAATAGAAACTTATCTTTATTTCTCTCAATATTTCTCTCTGTTTAGATGTTTTTCCAGGCTTAGACCCTGCAACTAAAAGAAGTTAAAGGTCCACTCAGCAAAAGGTCAGGATTTTCATGCAGATAGGATAAAAAACATTTGTACATTAAAAAAAATACTTCTGCTCATGTCTCAAACCACCTATAAAAGAGATGGAACCGGGCCCGGAGAGATAGCAAGCAGCCGATCCAGGACCTAAGGTGGTTGGTTCGAATCCCGGTGTCCCATATGGTCCCCCGTACCTGCTAGGAGCTATTTCTGAGCAGACAGCCAGGAGTAACCCCTGAGCACTGCCGGGTGTGGCTCAAAAACCAAAAAAAAGAAAAGAGATGGAGTCGTCAGTTAGTGATAAAATTTAGAGCTCCCTCTTAGGACAATTTCCATGTTTTTATAATTTGAGCCAGGTTTGGGTACAAAAGAAGCAATATTTTTATTAACAATATTTTTATTGTTTATTATTTATAAGCAATACTTTTTAATAAATGTTGGGCTCAAACTTTAACTAATTCTTCAGGAGGCACTCCATGGAAGTGCACTTAGGGTTTAATAAAATGTCCCCACTTAGGGAAAGAGAAAGTAAAGAATCCTAAAAGTTAATCTAAGGTGAGATGAATGGGACTGGAGAGATAGCATGGAGGTAAAACCATTTGCCTTGCATGTAGAAGGTTGGTGGTTCAATCCCCTGAGCCTTCCAGGAATGATTTTTGAGCATAGAGCCAGGAGTAACCCCTGAGCGCTGCCAGGTGTGACCCCCCCCCAAAAAAAAAAAAAAAAAAAAAGAAAAGGAGAGATGAACATCCCCTCTCTTGTCCTTTAAAGATTGGATATTGCCTGAAGGAGTATACCCCACTTAGAATCTCTTAGGTACTTTTCAGTCCACCACTTAAATACTCCCATAACTGACAGATCTGTGAACATGGTCACTAATCTTGTTTTCTGGGTGGATGATTACTTGCTTCAGGCACTTTGATCACAGCAAGGTCTCATCTATCAATGCCTAAAATGAAGCGTACCTGCCAGGCACTGATGAGCATTCATTCACCTAACTACAGAGATAGATTTTCTCTGAGGCTTGTCCATAGAAGGTAAAGAATAGTCAAGCTCAAATATCCAGTTCAGGGGAAATATTCAGTTGGGAGTGAACCAGCTAATTCAGCCCAGTAGAAAAAAATGATGTAATAAGGCAAAGACAGATATCAAGGCAGGTTTTGGGAGAGGGGTTGTGAAGACCACAAAGTGACCTGGTGAAGGACTAGGAAAGAAAACCTAAGAATTAGCCTGCACAAATGGAGAATGAAAATAATTCTATCCAGGAAAAAAATTGGATGATGGGAAATGAAAAGGGAGGCAAAGTCCAGTGCTCTGATAAATGTTGGAACAAATCTCATCTGACAAGGAGGAAAGGTGTGTCAGATCCTTAGAGTTGCCCCTGTTCACCTGGCAGCTTCAAGGAAGCAGGGAAGTGAGAGGGTGAGAGAAACAGCAACTAGGATGAGAGCAGAAAATAAACATTCCCACATTCTCCACCAGCCTCACCACTTTGCCAACCGTACCATGAGTCATAGATTGGCAGCTATCTTTATGGTATCAATGTGGCTATAGATGGCCTAGTTTTGAAGGGGAAACCCCAGCCTTACCTCTATAGTGATAAAAGCATCATAGGTAGGAAATAAAAATATAGCAGAATAGCAGGAAGAAGCTGAGACAGAGTCAAGGTGTTCCAAGTGTGAACTCTTGGATGTAAAGATGCCATGCATCACTAGTAAAAGTCTTAGAGGATGCAAGTGATGGGAGCTAAATAGAAGGGGTGCTTAGGACCGTGTGACTTGGTGGTGAGCTTTGTTTGCTATGGCACAAACTAAATATCTAATATTCAGCTGACATCCCAGATTATACATAAACACAGGTTATTTCTTGCAGTGGGCAACCTAATGGTTTTTAACTCTCACCTATACCCCAGACTTGTGGCCAGAAGTTAAAAGTCAAACATGTATGTAATTATCATAACTAACAGAGAGAAAACACCAATAAGTTCTACAACAAAGTATACAAGTACCACAATCACATGTGCAAGTCTGGCAGGAACCATCATTAAAGACATAAGCCACCATTAAAAAATATGTATGACCACCACAGTCAGGTATGATATCAATCTAACAATGATGATAGTGAGGAAAGTGGGGCCTGGGAGCTAGCACAGTGAGTAGAGCTCTTGCCTTGCACACACATGACCTGGTTTATTTTCCAGTATTCCATATAGTCCCCTGAACTCTAACAGTTGTTATCCCTACCCAAAAACTTAGGAGTAAACCCTGAGCACCTCTATGTGTGCCTCTCAAAAAGGAACAAGGAAGAAAAGATTTCAAAATGTAGGTGCTGGAGTGATAACACAGAGGGTAGGGCATTTGCCTTGTACACAGCTGATCCAGATTTGATCCCTGGCATCCCAAATGGTCCCTCAAACCTACCGGAGTCATTACTGAGTGCAGACCCAGGAGTAACTTCTCAGTACTTCTGGGTATGGCCCAAAAACTCAAATAAATTAATAAAAATAAAACATATATTTTAATTTATGCAATTATATACCTGGCAGAATTAAAATAGAACAAAACTTGTAGACTGTTTAAATATTTTAAAATTATATGCTTCCACATAATTAGTGTGTCAGGTGTTTCTGGGAATTGTTTTAGGGAGAGGACAAAACTCCTGGAAGTACTCAGTGAGGATTTGTTGTACTGGGTCAACCATATGCAACAGAAGAACCTTACCACCTTACAGGCCATAGGAACTCCCCAGTCCCTCTATCTGGGAATATTTAAGTATTTTGAAATAAAATTACAATAGAAGGGGCCGGGCGGTGGCGCTAAAGGTAAGGTGCCTGCCTTGCCTGCGCTAGCCTTGGACGGACCGCGGTTCGATCCCCCGGTGTCCCATATGGTCCCCCAAGCCAGGAGCAACTTCTGAGCGCGTAGCCAGGAGTAACCCCTGAGCGTTACTGGGTGTGGCCCAAAAACCAAAAAAAAAAAAAAAAAAAAAAATTACAATAGAAGAAAAAGTGTATAAAGTAGTAAATGTACAAATGAGAAAAAAAGATCAAAATAGAAGAATATTTTGCCTCAGACACAAAAAACAAGGACCTGGAGAGAGCTCAGTGAACTATGATGCTCCAGAAGCAGAAGACTGAGCTTTGACTCCTTTTACTGTGGATGGCTCCCCAGCAAAACTAGAAGCAATTCCTGAGCAATGACTCAGTAGTAGCTCCTGAGCACTAAAATGTGGTGCCAAACAACAGTAAAAAAATATTTATATACATTTATAGATCTATCTATCTATCTATCTATCTATCTATCTATCTATCTATCTATCTATCTATCTATCTATCTATCTATCTAATCTATCTATCTATCTATCTACTAAAATAAGATTCAAGAGAGGAATAAAAATTGTAGCTAAAATTAGTAAAATTCAAAATGAAGATTATTTCTTTTTTTTGTTTTGTTTTGTTTTTTGGGTCATACCTGGCACATTCAAGGCTCTGCGCTAGAAGTCACTCCTGGCATGAGATACTGAGATTCAAACCGAGGTCTGTCCTGTACTGGCCACATGAAAGGCAAAAAGCCTTACCACTGTGCTATTGCTCTGGCCCCAAAATAAAAATTATTATATTCTTTTTTTAAATGATTTTTGGGCTCACGGGCAGTACTTAGAGGTTACTCCTGGGTCTGCACTCAGGATTTACTCCTGACGGTGCTTGGGGGACCACATGGGATGCTGGGGATTAATTCCAGTCGCTCTTGTGCCTTATCTACTGTATTAGCAATCCAATCCCAAAGGAAATGTTTTGAAAGTTGGAAATATAGCTTCCATAGAGCATTTGCCCTACCTGTAGAGGTGCTAATTTAGGTTTCCAGCTTATCTAAAAGAAAAACAAAAACACAATGAAGAAAATCAACAAAGCTGAAGCTGATTATTTGCATAGATAAAATCAAGTGACAATAAATTGGTAAGTGGCAAAAATAAATCATCTTAATTCAGGATTTCAAATATAGGCTCTTTCCATTATTCTAGTGGCCTAGTTTGGTGAGCAATTAATTTTTAGACAAAGGGAGAATTGGTAGCAGAATATTAAGTAGCCAGAAGCTGGCAGGAGGACGACAGAGTTGCAGGAAGAACACCATCAGATTTTTCAATCAGGAAACCCTTCTCACAAAAATGAGTCTATACTTGTTTTCCTGCTAAGGAAGCCAGTGAGTAGAATTTAGATAGACAAAGAGGTTTAGTTCTAATTTCAAACTTTGAAGTTTTCCAATTGCTCATTGTACCTATGCTGTTAATGGGCAAAGCCAAAATCTTTTTTTTTTGGGGGGGGGGTCACACCCGGCAGCACTCAGGGTTACTCCTGGCTCTATGATCAGAAATCGCTCCTGGCAAGCTCAGGGAACCATAGGAAATGCCAGGATTAGAACTATGTCCTTCTGCATGCGAGGCAAATGCCCTACCTCCATGCTAATCTCTCCAGCCCCCAAAGCCAAATACCTTTATAAAAGCTGCTGGTTGTGGTTTGGGAGTTATGTCCACAGAACCTGCCATAATTTCTAAACAGAGCCAGGAGTAACCCCGAGTGCTGGTTGGGTGTGACCTATAAACAAATCCAAAAAATAAAAATACACCCAAAATTTAAATGGCATGTTTATTACATTATCTCAAGTTTATCCTTTCTACCATGTGAATGTGCCTCATATACTTCCCCTTGTTCCTTCAAGGGAACTTTCCACCCCAAAAGGAGACACTTGTTATGTATCATGAAACACAAACTATTAAAATTTCAGTATGGAGCTGTAGGTAGGTGTAGTAGCAATAGAAGAAAATAAGTATTTGCCTCGAACAGTTGACCAGGGTTTGATCCCCTGCATTCCATATGGTCCCACCAGAAGCACAGAGCCAGGAGTAAACCCTAAGCACCTTGAAATGTGACCAAACTCCTGCCCCCAGATAAGTTTTATTCAATGTGTGACTAGATCAACCCATTGACTGTGATAACAGTTGATGAGCCTGGCTAGCTCAGTTGGTAGAGCAGAGGACTCTTAATCCCAGGGTTGTTGGTTCGAGCCCCGCGTTGAGCAAGTGTAGCTTTGGAGCACAAGCAGTAAGGCATTTGCCTGGCACGCGGTGAACCTAGGAAGGACCTCGGTTCTATCCCCCAGCATCCCATATGGTCCCCCAAGCCAGGAGCGACTTCCTTTTTTTTTTTTTTTGGTGGGTCACACCTGCAGCGCTCAGGGGTTACTCCTGGCTCTACGCTCAGAAATCGCTCCTGGCAGGTTCGGGTGACCATATGGGACGCCGGGATTCGAACTACCGTCCTTCTGCATGCAAGGCAAATGCCCTAACTCATGGTATTTCTCCAGCCCATCCAGGAGCGATTTCTGAGTGCATGGGCAGGAGTAGGCCCTGTGTGTCACTGGGTGTGGCCCAAAAAGCAAAGCAAAACAAAGAAACAAATTAAAAACCAATGTGATGACATTAAAGGTTGTAGAAATTACCAATGAGCATTGGAATTTTTTTCCACTGAACTTTGCATTAGCCAAAGAAACAGTGGAGATGAATGCGCAGGTAAAAGATTGCAAAATGGATTTTAAATTTTTGAATATTGTACTATGAGGGTGAGAGCAATAACACAGCTGGAAGGGTGTTTGGCTTGAAAAGGGACAACCCTGCAATTCACCGCATCCCATATGGTCCTTTGAGCCTGCCAGGATTGATTTCTGAGTGCAGACCCAGAAGTAACAAGAGTGCAGCCAGGTATGGCCCCAAAATCAAAATCAATAAATAATTGTACTGTATGGATACTTACTCAGTTATGTTTCTTTTTTTTTTTTTTTTTTTTTTTGGTTTTTGGGCCACACCCTGTGACGCTCAGGGGTTACTCCTGGCTATGCGCTCAGAAGTTGCTCCTGGCTTCTTGGGGGACCATATGGGACACCGGGGGATCGAACCGCGGTCCATCCTAGGCTAGCGCAGGCAAGGCAGGCACCTTACCTCCAGCGCCACCGCCCGGCCTCTCAGTTATATGTTTCAGCTAGAGTGGGATGCAACCATGGGAGTCATATTTTTGAAACTGATTTTTAATTAAGACTTAATTTTCTCACTCAGTAAAATTACCCATGCCTTCTCAGACATCTTAGAACATTGTGTGCCGTGGCCATGGGCAATTTAGACGAAAGTAACCAATTTCTTACTTTTCCTAATGACTGTAGCACAGGCTTCTGATAGCTAAGATAAGGCATACTTTCAAGTTTATTTCATGTTAGTAACCAAACAAACATTATAGAACACCGAGCCTCTAAATCACCTAGTTATGGAAGCAGAAAAAAGTCTCAGAGGCCTTATACTTCTTTTTTTGTAACTTTATTTTATTCTTGTTGCTGATGAGGTGAAATTGTGGGTCTTATTTCTAGTCATTTTCTTCTCAATTTCTCTCCTCTCACATATTTTCTAAAGATTTTAGCATTCTCTTTGAAAACAGGTTAGGTGCACTACTTTACAGGTAGAAATAAATGCTCAAAGAATATACCTATTTCTATTAGCAAAACTTATTTAAAATCCCCTAAACACCCCACCCACCCAAATGTAGAAGTTAACATCCCTCTAAATCTTTTCAGAATGCATAATGTTAAGATTAAGTTGTGTAAGATCAGGTTGTATATCCAAGTTAGGTGTCCACTCAAAATATTTGCAGTGTTGGGACTAAGGATATCCTAAATAGAAAGGTATAGAGAGGTATACTCATGATGAGGTTTAGTGTGTCAAGAAGACATTGGGAGTGTTTGTGTGGTTACAGGGTGAGCACAACAGGGTTCAAGCACAATTTGCTTGGTTTGAATGTTCACAATGGGGATCCTGGATTTCTCAGCAGGGTGCAAATGTCAGGTGGTAGGACATGCCACAGACACAAAAACAGCAGCAGGCAAAGTGAAGACTGAAACAAACCAATCCTAAGACTCTGGATAGAGATGCCACCTCTGACATCCAAGGCCGTTTCTCATAAATATATCCATTAAAACTAACAGTCTTATAAGAAAAATGTCAACAAAATATATGTACAGTCATTTGAGCTGGGAAATACAAATGTATATACTCTAATTGCAGAATTACATTAATATTTTAATTTCCAAATCTTAAAGGACAAAACATAAGCATTATATGTAGAAAGGTTGGGTTCCATACTCACAGATACATGGTCTCCTTCTGACACACACACATACACTACTACCAAGTGAAAACTAATAAGAAAAAAGAAAACAACTTTTCTCCTAGTTAAGTCATAAAGGATTGAGATTAAAAAAGAAAATAAAGGACCGGAGAGATAGATAAGATGTAGGGCGTTTGCCTTGCATGCAGAAGGACGGTGGTTCGAATCCCTGCATCTCATATGGTCCCCCGAGCCTACCAGGAGTGATTTCTGAGCGTAAGCCAGGAGTAACCCCTGAGTGCTGCTGGGTGTGACCCAAAAACCGAAAACAAAATAAAGAATATAAAAATCCTCATCTACAGATCTTAACAAAGTAGCACCATTATTCATCCTTCATAATCTACTACACAGATCCTAAGAGGTTCAGAGTCACATCCGGTACCAAAGTACGGCTTTAGTACCTGAACAAAGGTCTCTGAGAAAGAGTGAAGGTGAGACCTGTCACTAGCGTTGTAGAAGCAAACCTGGCCCAGCTCATAGTCCAGGTAAATGCCTATCACGGTGAGCTTGTCCGTCTGAAACAGCGGCACCACCGCAGAGCCTGCAGCCAGGTACTTGCCGTCCTGCAGCTGGATTATCCAATGTCTCTTTCTACCTGATGGGAACCACTGCCCCTCGCTGCAAGGGGCATCTGTGCACACGCCCACGGCCCACTCGGGCTTGTGGCCCACCTGCACCTCCCAGTAATGTCGACCAGAAGCAAACCTTTCCCGGCCCAGGACCACCAGTGCAGCGGTGGCTTCCCATATCTTGGGTTTCTCACCCACTCTGAGCCTTTGCTTCACCCAGGTCACAGACTTAAGATCCTCAGACACGCACAGAGTGGGGTGAGCTGTTTGGGGATCTAGAGTGACATTTTCTCGGAACTTCTGGATGATGTTGCTCAGCACTGAGCACAGAGGAGGAAGGCTGTAGTACAAGGGCCTGAAGTTGAGGAGCTGCACGGCTGGGGCCGGATCCAGGCCCTTGTAGTGCTGCTGGAGGCCCTTTAGGCCCCTCAGAACCATCTCCTCCGACATCTCGCTGAGCTCTGCCACCTCCACGATGAGGTCCCTCAGCTTGTCGATGTGGGCTGAATGGGCGGCCATGCTAACATTGTGCTGCCTTAGCAGGTGATTCTCTTCTTCCTCCATCCTGGTAAGATATGCGTTTTTCTCACAGTCCATAAACTGCTTGAACTGCTCATAGTCCAAGTTGTATTGCATCCTCTGCTTTCTCACCTCCTCTTGCAGTTGCAGGATCTTCCTGTCTTGGGTGACTATCAGTCTCTTCACCTCTTCCATCTGTTTCTTCAAAAGATGAATGTACTCGCCAAGCTGTTGCCTATAATGGGATGCAGCTTCCTTCATAGATCTTATATGGTGGCCTTGGTGTTCAGGACATTTGGTACACATGGCACACATCAGCTTTTTGTCATCTTCACAAAAGAAGCTCAGCTCTTGCTGGTGCTCTGCACACCTGGGCTCATTTTCCCGTGCCATTCTGCTGTCCCTGGAGCCCTGCAGGAAGTTGGCCAGGTCCACCAGCCTTCCCAGCTGTGGGTTGACACTGACACGCCTCCCCTCTTGGGTCTGATGACAGACAGGACAAGGGAATGTTTTCAGTAGATTCTTCCATTTCATGCGGATGCAGGTTACACAGAAGTTGTGCTGGCATTTAAGGGTCACAGGATTGTTGAGGTTGTCCTGGCAGATTGGGCAGATGGCCTCTGCCTGCAGTGCTGAGGTTGCTGACATCTCCATCCTCAGATGTGAGAAGGGCACTCTGTGGGTTCTCTCCAGCGTGCAGTAGACCACAGGTTCCTTCTATGCTTAATCTTTTAATGAAGAGTAGTTAGTTTCCAATGTCCAATGAAGTCCCCGTTCTCAAGTGCACAGTATGTGCTCAGTGAATCTCCATTCTTCCAGTGTGGCTAACAATACAATAGATGGTTAATTAGCTGTCCTAGATTTTGAGGATATAAAATGAAACTGGTTCAGATAAAAGACAAACTCCAAAGTATCTATAGATTCCTGGAAATGAAATAGTACTGAAACTTTTCTTCATTACCACAATATACTTACAACTTTATCAACCCTATTGGTTGATGGGGCTTCAAAAAAGTAAATTAACTCTGGTTCTAGAGTCTCTAAATTTGAGTCAGATTCCCCCTCAGTTAACTTTTGGGGGACCCAGTGGAAGTACTTTATCTACTTAACTCTAAGAGAGTCTATTATAATACAAATAACAAATCTAATTCTTTCAATCTTATGAAAACCTTCAGGACAAGTATCAATGCCTTGATCCAGGCAGATGGATCAAAAGGTTGGAGCACAAGTTTTGCATGCTGGGGTACTGAGTCTGATTCTCAGTATCATGTGGTTGCCTGAGAACTGGCATGGGTAACCTCTAAGCACCAGGCCAGAAAGTTGACTAGGCCAGAGAGTCAAAAGGTAAGGAATTGTATATTGACAGGATATTAATCAGTAACAGGAAACAGTTAATTACTGTTTAATATATACATAGCTCCTTTATCAAAAATAATCAAGCCCAGGAATGATGTGATAGCACAGCGGGAAGGCATTTGCCTTGCAAACAGCTAACCTGGGTTCTATCCCTGGCATCCCATATGGTCCTGAGCCTGCCAGGAGAGACTTCTGAGTGCAAAGAAGGAGTAACCCCTGAGGGTGTGGCCTAAAAACAACAACAACAACAACAAAAATCAAGCCAGGGGCTGGAGTGATTTCTGAGCATATAGCCAGGAGTAACTCCTGAACACTGCCAGGTGTGACCCAAAAACGAAAAAAAAAAAAGGGGGGGGGCCCCGGAGATAGTTCAAATGGCTAGAGCTACCGCTATGCATGCATAAATTTAGCATTCAATTTCTAGTACACCCCTACACACCTAATCACCATGTAAGGAACAATACCAATCCCTGCAGAGTGACCAAAATACAAACAAGAGTTAAAGTAATTTAAAATGCTGGGAGCTGGCAAAGTAGGGTATTTGCCTTGCATACAGCTAACCCAGGTTGGAACTTTTATATCCACATGGTCCCCAAGCCACACCAAGATACTTCTTGAGTGCAGAGTCAGGAATAATGCCCGAGCATCACCAGATGTGGTCCAATGAAGTGATCTGCTTGTACAGAGAAATTGGAGCAAAGGGTATTTTATTTCCTAGAAAATGAAAGCTCAAAGGAGCTGCTACGGGATGGGGTGTTAAACAGTCCTAGAGCTGAAGGGAGATCTTAGAAAACTGTATGGGGAAGGATGTGTGCAGGCCAGAGAGTTCAGTAGTTTGGAGAGTATGTTTTGCATAGAGAGGTCAAGATTTCCTTCTCAGCACAGTGTGGTTCCCTAAGCATTGTATGGAGTGACCTGCAAGCCTAGAGCTGGGAAGTAACTCCTAGCTCAAGGGTGTTGGTCCAAAGCAAAAAAGGAAAAATGAAAGCTCAAGTATGTGAGAGGAGATGTAAGCAGAAAACTGCAGATATCCTAAGAGAAGAGTTGGAAAGGTTGGCTTGATTTTGTATTGGTGATGATAAAGAAGGTGTTCTTTGAGAGTCAGGGATTTATTTTATGTTTTAGAGCCAGGATGTATCAGGTCCTTAATTCCATCCATAGCTTAGTGTGCCCCTGACACACCCCAGCATGAATCCTAGCAGCCTCCCTACATCATTTGGTTGGCTCTTAGTATCATTAGATACAAACATTTCTGGATATAGCTCTTGGGTCCCTGAGCGCAATGGGGGGTTGCTCAGACTAATAGAAAACCATAAAACATGTTTTTTGACTACAGGATCCTGAGTATAAAAAGTCTATGTAAAGGTTCTATTTAGCTTCATGGAACTAAAGAAGCATCCCCATCCAATAAATCTTTTCTCTTTTTGTTTTATTTTTTTGTATTTTTTTGGAACACACCTGGTTGTGCTCAAGGTTCCCCTAACTTTGCAGGATTACACCTGGCTGTGTTAGGGGGACCAGGGATTGAACCCAGGTCAGCCAACATACAAAGCAGTAAGTACTCTACTCTGTACTATCCTTTAGCCTCCCCCTATAAAACTATACTAGCCTTGTAATGGTCACATGGCCTTAAATGGAAAAGGTAGTATTTTACTACAGAGAGTAGCCACCCTATTTTAATCTCCTTCCTTCCCCTGGGTTTGGTCTTATGACTCCACTGTCTTCTATTTGTAATGTTTTATATATTAACACTCAAATGCAACATAAAGAACAATATCTCTTTTTGGGACAGAACAATAGTATAGCCAGATTTGCTATGTTTGTGAATGATCTGGGTTCAATTCCTGGCATTCCTTATTAATCCCTGAGCACCACGTGGAATGATCTTTGAGCATAGACATTAGTAAGTCCTCATCACTGCAGGGTATAGCCCTAAAACAAAACAAAAAACAAAGTTTCTTGTTTTCACATAAATATATCTGGACTATTAAAACTCAGAGAATACTCTTGGCTCTGCACTTAGGAATCACTCTTGGCAGTGCTCAGGGATGTTGCGGATATAACCCAGACCAATGATATGCAAGGCAAGTCCCCAACTTACTTTATTACTTTTCATCAAACCTTTATCTACTTTATCATTCAGATTGTTTATTATTTGGCTTGATTTTTTTTGGGGGGGGGTGTCACACCCAGCAGGGCTCAGGGGTTATTCCTGGCTCTATGCTCAGATTTCACTCCTGGCAAGCTCAGGGGACCATATGGGATGCCAGGATTCGAACCACTGTTCTTCTGCATGAAAGGCAAATGCCCTACCTCCATGCCATCTCTCTGCTCCACCCTTTAATTTTTTTTTGTTTTGTTTTTTTTTTTGTTTGTTTTTTGGGCCACACCCAGCGGTGCTCAGGGGCTACTCCTGGCTGTCTGCTCAGAAATAGCACCTGGCAGGCACGGGGGACCATATGAAACACCGGGATTTGAACCAACCACCTTTGGTCCTGGATTGGCTGCTTGCAAGGCAAACGCCGCTGTGCTATCTCTCCGGGCCCCTACCCTTTAATTTTTATGCTTGCTGTATAAACAAAGATCATGCTGGAAATTTGTGTTACTATATATGTGTAACCTCCTTATAATCCCTGATGTGAATGTGCCCACATGTATCTCCTCATTTACTGTCTGAAATAGATGTTTCTGATTTTCCTTTACATAGTTGGGGGAGCTCTTTCTCCCCGTGCCCCTCTCCCTTTCTCTCTCCTTCTTGCTCCTTGCTCTCCCTTTCCTTCTTTCACCCTCCCTTTCTTCCTTTCCCTCTCTCCCCCCTCTTTCTTCCTCTCCCTCAGTCTCCCTCTCTTACTCCCTTTCCCTCTCCTCCTCTCTCCTTCTCCCTAAAAGAAAAAAATAGTGGGGGGGGGGGAGCAGAGCTATAGTACAGAAGGTAGGGCTTTTGCCTTGTATGCAGCTGCCTTGGGTTTGATCCCCAGCATCCCATATGCCCCTGCCCCCAAGACTCCAAGATGAGATTTCTAAGCAGAGCCAGGAGTAACCTGAGTAGCATTGGGTGTGGCCCTAAAACAAAAAAACACCTGAATTGGGAGGGGATAAGGGGACAGTCAGAATTAGTATAAGAGATTAAGTAGTGGGCCGGAGAGATAGCATGGAGGTAAGGCCTTTGCCTTACATGCAGAAGGTGGGTGGTTCGAAACTCAGCGTCCCATATGGTCCCCTGTGCCTGCCTGCCAGGGGCGACTTCTGAGCGTAGAGCCAGGAATAACCCCTGAGCACTGCTGGGTGTGACCCAAAAACAAAAACAAAGAAAAAAAGATGGGGTGGGGGAATTAAGTAGCAAAAAGAACAAAAAAGAGATTTAGTAGCAACAGACACTGGCTTGATTTCCAGACCTGAATGTTTCTATGACTACAGTGCCATACACATCAAACATGACTGTCTATCTTCATCTCCTAAAACACAAACTGAGTTATTATGGCCAGACAAATTGGTCAAGAGGCTGATTCCAGTGAAGGGGCTAGTAACAATAAATGCAGTGTTTGTGGTTTACTACCTAGGTTCTGTACTAGGAATCATCCCTGGTAGGGACCATATACAATGCTGGGGATTTAATCAGATTCAGCAGTGTGCATGTCTTTAACCCTATACTTTTTAGCCCCTAAACTAGGGTATTAGGCCTTAGGATAGGGTGGGAACTACTATTTTATCAAGAATTTAGAGGAGTCCTGGAGAAATGCTATAGGATCAAGAGTAAGGCACTTGCCTTGTATTTCTGCAGAGGAATCTGCTTGATCCCTGTAGACTGGGAGTACCATCATGTGGTTCATTCCCCAACTGCCAAATCAAGGCAATTTTGAAGGGGGAAGATATCTTGATGGTTGAGTGCATAGGAATCTCAGCACTGCTTGTTTCCCTAGCACCACTGGGTGTCAAAGAGGGGAAAGATTAGCACAGCATGTAGGATGCTTGCATTGCAGACTGCTGACTCAGGTTTGATCTCACATCTCATATCGTCCTTGTAGCACCAGTAGGAGTGGTTCCTGGCTCAGAGCCAAGAATATTCCCTAGGCATGTTTGGTCAAAAGGCTGATTTTATCCCATCTCTCAATATAATATGGCCAGAGCAATAGCACAGTGGTAGGGCATTTGCTTTGCATGCAGCTGAACCAGGACAAACCTCAGTTCAATCCCCGGCCTCCCATATGGTACTCCCCCCCAAGCCAGAAGTGATTTCTGGGCGCATAGCTAGGAGTAACCCCTGCGTATTGCTGGGTGTGGTCCAAAAACAACAACAAAAAAACCAAACAAACAAAAATACCCACACAAAAAACCTCCAATATAAACCTCAAAAACATTTCAGGTATATCCCTGGTGACTACTCTCCTAACAAAAACAGCAAACAAAAATTTAGATGAATTGGGGCCGGCGAGGTGGCGCTAGAGGTAAGGTGTCTGCCTTGCAAGCGCTAGCCAAGGAAGGACTGCGGTTCGACGGCATCCCATATGGTTCCCCCAAACCAGGAGCGATTTCTGAGCGCTTAGCCAGGAGTAACCCCTGAGCATCAAACGGGTGTGGCCCGAAAAACCAAAAAAAAAAAAAAAATTTAGATAAATTAGGACAAACTGCTTGGGGCTGTGGGGCAAAGTGATAGCACAAAGGGTAGATCTCTAGCCTTGCATGCAGCCAACCCTGGTTTGACCCTTGATATCTCACATGATTCTCTAACACCCCATATGTTTTCCTAGTTTGCCAGAGTCCCCAGCACTACCAGGAAAAATTCCTTAATGCAGATTCAGGAGTAAGCCCTAAGCAGAGCAGATTGTGCCGCCAAATAAGCAAAACATCTCCCATAAAAGACCTCTTAAAGGAACAGAGAATTATAGCTTAAAGCGATTTTTAAACAAATTAAGAGACAAGAGGCCATTTGCCAACCCCCCACCCCCCAATTTTTTTTTAGCAAAAATATACCAAGCTCTGCTTTGGGGCTTCCAGAGCAGTGCTAGAGGAACCTGGAGCACCCCATAATTCTCCAGACATTTGAAAATAAGTTGTCTCTGGAGGTACAATCTGTGGCCTGGCAAAAAGCCGAGGCTCTTCCATCTCCAGCCCGAGCCTTCCTTTCTCCCTACTTACCTGGTCTTAATAGACCAAGGTTGGCCTGTGTCTATGGAGCTGGGTCTCTGCCAAGTATAGCTGAAGTGAGCTTGCAGCAGCAGAGAGGCTTTCAATGTGAACGTGGAATAATATACCCTACATACTGTGGCTCTTAGGCTCCACCCAGCAGGCTACAAGGTGGTGATAAGTTTGGGTCTACATTTGGGGAGGGGAGGGAGGGCCTGGATACTGGGGAGGAGCTAGAGGATTATTAGTTAAGGAGCCAAGAGGATGCAGAGTTTTTTTTTGCTCTAGGAAAAAAAGATCCAAACTAGGAGTTATGTAATCTCATTTGTATCTTTATCAATATCTCATTTGCATCTTTATTATCTTTGATCTCATGTCTCTGAATGCCATGAATCACATAATCCTCTTTTGAGGCTAAAAAAAATATCTGGAAGGCTTGTAGGGGAAATGACCTCCACACTAGCAATCCCAAAGTTGGCCCGAGGCCCAGTTTCAAAATGACCAGATGCCTCTAGATTCTGCACAGAGGCAGGAAGAGACAACTTGACCTTTTGAGTTCAGGATTCTGATTGAATTTGTCCCTTGTTCCCTGCATGTTTACATATAGGAATAACATACTATGATGGCAAAATTTTCCACTGCGGAGAAGGACAGTTTCTAAAGATGACTCTGAACCTGCTTGCCAGTCAGGAAGATTAACTGGAAAGTCTCAACCAGAAGCAATTGTGTAGTTCAGTTTCCTTGAAATAAGTGACCAGTGGCATAGAAAGTGACATGTTTTTATCACATCCCAAGGTCCTGTACAGTGTGGACCAAGGTGCTCTTAGTGGCCACCTCTGAGTATGTATTTTATTGTATTGGATGATCTATAAAACTATAAGAAATAAGTGTTTGTTTGTGGAGTTTTTTTTTTTTTTTTTTTTTTTTTTTTGGTGTATATGTATGTGTGAAGGGGGAGTATATCTAGCAGAGCTCAAGGGACACTCCCTGCTAGGAGGTCTTTCCTGGTTGTACTCTGCTGAGCAAGCAGTGTTTGAGATTGAAATTATGCCTCCCACATCCAAGACAAATGTTCAATCCTTTGAGCTATTTTTCTATCCCTGAAAACTTAGTTTTGTTATGATTGTCCAAAGTCTTTTTCTTTTTTTTAATTTGTTTTTGGGCCACACCTGGGGAGTGCTCAGGTCTTGATCCTGGCTTTGCACTTGGGAATTTCACCTGGAGGGATTCAGTGGACCATATAGGATGCTGGGGACTGAATCCAGGTCAGTCATGTGCAAGGCAAACACCCTACCTGCTGAAGTATCACTCCAGATTCAAATCCACAAATACTGTTTTTGTTTTATTTTATATGCTCAACAATTTTATATTATTATATTGCATTTACAAAGGTGGAATCACCCAATATTTATATATTTTACTTATATTACTTGACATTTTACCTTCAGTTTCTTTTATTTTATTGTCAATTAGAAATATTTACTTTAAAAAAGTGGACTGCATTTATTTTTGCTTATTTGGGGAACATACCCAACCTGTTCAGGGGCTGTTCCCAACCTAAACACTATCAATGATTCTTTTTTTATTAATTTTTTATTTTTAATTATGAGAACAAAGATGCAAAGAATGAGGACAAGGTAAAGTTACAGTGGAAGGACAATCACCATAAACAGAATTCTCAGTAGTCCCATTGCTGATATCTAAACTTTGAACTTTCAGCCAAAGAAAAATAAAACAGAACCCATGTACAATTACTTTGTCCCTCAAGTTCCCAGATTGTATACATAATATTTCTTAGCAGCACACAAAGCAATATAAAGACATAAAACTTATGTAACTCCTTAAACATTGAAGGCAAAGTACTTTTTTACATATCCATGCACATACATATTAGTTGAAGTTAACCTCAAAAGTTTAAGTGGGTTGTTTTTCTCTAAGGATTAGAGTCAAAGAAGCACAGTAAAAAAGGTGTTAGAGTGGCGATTATTGTTTGCATAGGCCCACCAAAATATGAGGAACATGGAAAGAAAAAGCCTTGGCCTAAATACAAGGAGACCCTACCCCTGAAGTTTCCTGGCATAAGACCAACTCTAGGCTCCAGGCAAACTAGTTTGTCCAATCCAGGTCATTGTCTGTAGTGCCAATACACTTTTATTTTTCACACAGTCTCTGTTGTTGGTATCATGTTTCTGTATTAAAGATTCTGGAATCTGCATATACTATATTGCAGTCAGGATGGTGCAGAGCGTCCTCTTGTTTCACCTCACAATTAAAGAGCAATGCAGTGAACCCTGTCCTGTAAGCAGGTCGTTGTTATTGTCAAGCCTTCTTAGTGCTAAGGGAAGTCTCTTTTGAGCAGGTCGATGTCAGAGCCGTGGTAGGGTCTTCCCTGGTAGAGGATTGTTTCCAGGTGTTGTTATAAAAAACCTTGGATGCAGGCCCGGAGAGATAGCACAGCGGTGTTTGCCTTGCAAGCAGCCCATCCAGGACCAAAGGTGGTTGGTTTAAATCCCAGTGTCCCATATGGTCCCCCTGCCTGCCAGGAGCTATTTCTGAGCAGACAGCCAGGAGTAACCCCTGAGCACTGCCAGGTGTGACCCAAAAACTAAAAAACAAAAAAACAAAAAAAACCTTGGATGTTTCATAGATAGCTTCCCTCTGATTCAGGGGTGAATGGAGGATGCCCATTCTTCTGAGGCCTGTGCCAGGTCATTATATCAATGTTCAGGGTGTAAGGTCCCATTGGACTATGAGATTTGTGTGTGCCAATCTCTATTAGACAAGAACATATTTGTATGTATAATATTTTCCCATTTTAATGTGCCTATGCAAACAAGAAACAATGCCACATGGTGTTATCGGCACATATGGGGGCCATAAGAACAAGTCCGACAATCCCCATGATGTAGTTCAATCATAAGCATTAAACTGAGGGACTCTTCCATCAGAATTCCTTATTGAACAGCTTACAAAGAGAAGACAAGATAAAAAGTGGGTAGAATTGTCACAATAAAAGAATATTTAGAAAAAGTTATAGCTGTTAAAGAAAATACACATAAAACATTCAAAAGACATATGTGTCCATTTTATGTCTTTTGAAACAGTTGGGGGTTGTTAAATCAAATGCAGGACTTTGGTCTGTGATTACAACTTTGTAGTAAAAAGGGTAAATGTGGGGTACTGATGGTTGGGGGTGAGAGAGTTAAGGAGTAACAATGAGCTTTGTAGGGGTGTGCGAAAGGGCAGAATCTGTTGGGGCAAGAGGTCGGTCTTGGTGCCTAACAAATTAAAGAACTGAGGGTAAAGAAGGGACTATGTAATCCTAGAAATCAAACCTGGGTCTCCTCAGGCTCAGAGAGATTATATTTGCCTTATAGGCAGTTTATCCAAATTCAACCCTGGCACCACCTAAATCCCACCAGGATTAATCCCTAAATTCAGAACCAAAAACAAGTACGGAGCACCATTCAGTGATGTTGCCACAACACTACAGTTTGCCCCAAAAACTAAAAAAAAAAAAGGGGGGGGGGGGACTCCTACATGCAAGGCATGAGCTCCGCCCATTTAATTATCTCTAAACTTCCTTCACTTATTTTTCTTTCTTAATTAGTACATCACTGTGTATATCTCTACTTTATATTTTTGTTTTGTTTTGTTTTGTTTGTTTTTTGTTTTGGGGTCATACCCAGCAGCACTCAGGGGATACTCCTGGCTCTATGCGCAGAAATCATTCCTGGCAAGCTTGGGGGACCATATAGGATGCTGGAATTTTAACCACCATCCTTCTGCATTCAAGGGAAATGCCTTACCTCCATGCTATCTCTCTGGCTCCCTCTACTTTATACTTTTTATACAATTATCAATGACAAGGCACTTACCTCCATGCTATCTCTCCGGCCCCCTGGAACAAGTTTTTAACTCTGGTATCTTTAAACAAAATTTCTGTATTTGGAGTCTGAGTGATAGCACAGCGGTAGGATGTTTGCCTTGTGGCTGATCCAGGACAGACCTGGGTTCAATCCCTCATGTCCCATATGGTTCCCCAAGCCAAGAGCAATCAATTTCTGATTGCATAGCCAGGAGTAACCTCTTAGCATCATCAAGTGTGGCCCCAAAAAACAAATAAAACAAAATTCTATATCTTTCTTTTATCTCCTTGAGTACCTACCTAAAATGTAGATATTATTTTTCTTATTCTGGTCTCATGGGCTTTTTAGAGTGCTTTCATGCTTTCACATTTCCTAATTCTTTTTTTTTTTTTTTTTTTTTTTTGGTGTGTCCTTTTAGGCTCTAATGGCAGTGCATAGGATTTACTTGTTCTATCTTTGGTAGTCATTATTGGTTGTGCTCAGGGTAGTGCTGGGGAATGAACCCAGGTCAGCCTTGACCCAAGAAAGCATCTTACCCACTGTACAATCACTATGGCCCATGTTAGCTTGTTTGTTGTTTTGTTTTGGGTTCTACCCAGAGATTCTCAGGTCTCACTCCTGGCTGTGTTCCAGAGATCACTACTGTTGATACTTTGGTGACCAAATCAGGAGATCACATCCATGTTTATAACATACAAGGCAAGTAGTTTAACTGCTTTTATATATCTCTGGCCCCATATATATATATATATATATATATATATATATATATATATATATATATATTGATGGAGAAACACTGCAATGCTCAGAGCTTACTCCTGGTTCTACACTCAGGGATCATAACTTGGGTAGAGTTGTTGCATTATAACAGGTATTGGGGATTGAACCCAGGTCAGACATGTGCAAGCCAAATGCCCTACCCATTGCTCTATTACTTTGTATCCCTTATTTTATTTTAATTAATTAAATTATTTTTGGTTTTGGGGCCACACCTGGCAGCACTCAGGGGTTACTTCTGGCTATGTGCTCAGAAATCACTCCTGGTAGGCTCAAGGGATCATATAGGATGCTATGGATTTACCTGATTCTGACCTGGGTCGGCTGTATATAAGGAAAACACCCTAATACTGTGCTATCGCTCCGGCTTCCCCTTAGTTTATTTATTTATTTATTTTTATTTTTTTCTTAGTTTATTTTTTTAATTTGCTTTTCTGTTTAAATTATATATGAATGCATTGACTCTTTTCACTCTTAATCTCCACTATTTTATTAATTTACTCTGCTACTTGTTGTGGGGCCACACCCAGTGATGCTTGTGAGGATACAGGAATGGAACCTAGGGACTCACTTCATTGTTCTTTACCACTTAAGCCATATCCTCACTCCTTCAGGCATTTACCTAGAGGCTGCTGTCTGTTGCTTTATATACTGAGACTTTTCACTTGGAGTTCTAGTGCCAGTACAAAGTAAATAAGAGTAAAGGTATCAGAGAAATTACTATAAGAGAACTACAAATTCAAGGGTTCCAGGGTGGTTTGTCTGAATTGAGAGGAGTGAGGTCTGAAATCACCTTTTCTCTGAACTAGTTTCTCCAGTCCAGGCTTTCCTGGCCATTGGTTACTTCTGGCTAACATTGATCCCTTCTCTAGGCTCTTGTCCTGCCCTAAATACCTGCTGCCCAGCTGACTCAAAGGAGTGGGTTAGGAAGAGCAAAAATTAAAAGCTGCAGGCTTGGATTTTTGTTCAGATATCAGGGCCAATAAAAGTCACAGGTGACTACAGGGTAGATGATATAGTCTACAGCTGTTGTCAATAAACCAACTGACCTGCAGGCAGAAGAGTGCAGAACCTAGGTTCACTCCCTAGCAATACATACTATGACCTGAGCATTTGCAGTAGAGAGTCCTAAGTACAGCACAGTGAGGGCCCCCAAACAAAAAGAAACAATCAATAATTGATCTCTTCTTTAAACTGTTTTTAATTCAAATGGTCTAGACTTATGGTATCTAAACTGGTAGGGGTGGCATGACCTCATGTGGGGTCAAATAATAATGTAGTATAGTAAATGATCTTCTAGAATATTTTTTTAGGGTCAGAGAGATGGTTCTGCAGGGAACTGCTTGCTTTAGATATTGGTCACCCATCTTTGTCAACGATCTCTGACATCACATATGGTTCCAGGAACCCTTTAAGGAGTGTTCCCCAAGTACAGAGCCAGGAGTAAGCCATGAACATAAACAGATGTGTTTATGTTCTCCCACAATAAATTCAACTAAAGTTTTCTTTAAAATACATTTATTGGGGGTTTAAGCAATTATACAGTGGGTAGGCCATTTGCCTTGCATATGGACAATACATATTTAATTTCCATCATCTCATGGTTATGGTTCCCTGAAAAATAATTCTTTTTTTTTTTTTTGTTTTCTGTTTTTTGTTTTTTGGGTCACACCCAGTGGTGCTCAGGGGTTAGTCCTGGCTGTCTGCTCAGAAATAGCTCCTGGCAGGCACGGGGGACCATATGGGACACCGGGATTCGAACCAACCACCTTTGGTCCTGGATTGGCTGCTTGCAAGGCAAACACCACTGTGCTATCTCTCCGGGCCCGAAAAATAATTCTTGAGAGCTAAGCCATGAGTAAGCTTTGAGCATAATCATGATTAAGCCCTCATTCAAACAAAACCATATAAAAATATATTTATTGGATTTGAAGAAGTATTTCAATAGACTGAGAATATGTTTTGCATGAAAGATATTGAGTTTTGATTCCTGGTACCACATGCTCTCAGAGTCCTGTTAGAAGAGTCCTCTAACACAAAGCTAAGATTAACCCCTGAGCACTGTTAGATATGTGTCATCCCAATTCTTTTTTATTTTTTTTTATTTTTTTTATTTTTTTTTGGTTTTTGGGCCACACCCGGTGATGCTCAGGGGTTACTCCTGCCTATGTGCTCAGAAGTCGCTCCTGGCTTGGGGGACCATATGGGACGCCGGGGGATCGAACCGCGGTCCTTCCTAGGCTAGCGCAGGTAAGGCAGGCACCTTACCTTTAGCGCCACCGCCCGGCCCCACCAATTCTTTATAATTGATATTATACCTTTATACTTAAGACTGCAAAAGAAAATTATTGGTTAATGAATCTGGAGAGATAGAACATCAGAATGTGTGCTTGACTTGCTCATTGTAAACTTGAGTTTGGTCCCTGTTACCCATATGGTTTCCTGAGCACCTCAGGATTTAATATAAAGCACAAAACCAGGAGTAAGCCTTGAGCACTGTTGGGTGTGCCCCCCCAAAAAAAAAGACCCAAAAAGTCCCCAAAATTTATTGTATAAAAAGGAGCTGTCAAGGCCAGAGAGCTAATACTGCAGATAAGGCATTTGCTTTGCACATGACAAAGTAGGGTTCAATTCTCCATACCAACTTTGGTTCTCTGAGCACTTCAAGGAATGATTCCTGAGCAAAAGATTTAGGAGAAAGATTGGAGACAAGTTGAGTGTGACTCAAAACCAGAAAAAAAAAAAAGAAAGAAAGAAAGAAAGAAAGAAAAGAAGGATCTATGTCATAAGTACAAAATGTTTAAGAAGCACCATAGATGAACATAATCCCCAACACCATACATATTGACACAGAGAGGAAACACTTGTGTGTGACATCAAGTGGTGCAAATTCAGCTCTCATCGCATTCTACAGAAACTCAAGGATCCAACTTCAGCCACTCAGAGGTTCAGAGCTTGGTCTTCAAGTTAGCCACAGAAACCTTATGGCATTCTCAGGCACCTACATCTGCAGGGCTGCAGACTTTATCCCCTTCAGTTGAGGTGGCTTGACTATTTGCCAGCAATGATATCCACCTCCCTGGCCTTGATGCTCTGTCCTGGGTGTTTAGCCATTCTGTAGAGGAAAGTTGCTTGTTTTGCACAGGGTTTTGACTGATTCACAACTGCCTTCAGGCTCTCAAGCCTTGGGTCCACCGGCCCCTGGAGTTACACACTTAGTGATCTTAAGAGATAACAGTTGCTTCAACTCTAGCTGGTCTTTCCCTGTGAGGTGCTGCTCCTCCAAAAATGCCATTTTTTTTCAGTCTGTATTTCACTCAGCATTTAGCTAAAAATTCAAGGACAAGAGTCCAGTAACTTTCTCTATCCTCTTTATTGTCTGATTCCCCTGGTAGAGCTACTTAAGCAGATTGACTAGTAGACTGGGCAGCTTTCCTGAGAGCATGACAGATGGAGCAGGGGCTCAGGCTGGAAGATGATGGACAATGCTCACAGGAGCTGGGCTGGGAGACAGCTGCACTCAGCAAGCCGTCACGGGGCCAGGACGAAGGGCTCATGCTGAATGAGACCTCAGGTCGTTTAATGACCAGCCAAAGGAATCTTGAATTAAAAATATTGGCTTTCTCTAAATTAACTTGTCTAATAAATTCCTAAGAGATACTAGGAAGTCTGAGCCTGTTACTAAAATCTCTACCAGGGAAGACCTACCACTGCTTTGGCATTGACTTACTCCAAAGATTGCTCCCAACTCCCAGGCGACTCAGCAACAGTCTGCATGCAGGGCAGATCGCTCCGCATTTAATGGTATGCTGAAACTAGAGGATGCTCCCTATCAGCCTGACATCGATGAAAGAAATGCACAGAATCCAGAGTCTTTAAATATAAGAGTCCGATACCAACAATAGCTAAAGTGTGAAAAAGTTTCACCGGAACCTTGAGAATGACTATAGTTGAATAGACTGGTATGCCTGGAACCCAGAGTCTGTCATATGCCAATAAACTTCTGGGGTGAGGCCTTTTTGTAATCAGGTCAAGGATTTTTTTTTTTTCCATTTTCCCCATTTTTCTGGATCTATGCAAACAATGGCGATTGCCACTATCACACCCTTACTATATTTTTTTACTCTTATCCTTTAACGGAAAAAAAAATACAACTTACTGAACTTAAAAACAAATTACTGTAGTAGAATGCCTGTCTCGATTACAGGCAGGGGATGGGAAGGGGGGAGGGGGAAATGTTGCACTGGTGAAGGGGGGCGTTCTGGTTATGACTGTAACCCAAATATGATCATGTTACTTAAATAAAAATATTAAAATAAAAATAATATATAAAAAAATTTCTGTATAAAAGTAGAATTACTGGGCTGGAGTGATAGTGCAGGGATAAGAGCATTTGATCTGCAATTTGTCCAATCCTGATTCTATTCACAGCATCTTATACGGCCCCTTGAGCACTGCCAGGTCTGATTCCAGAACTCAGAGTCAGAAGTAACCCCTGAGCACCACCAGGTGTGGCCTCCAAAACAAAACCAACAACAAAGCAGAATTTGTTTAAAAAAACTGTGTAAAAATAATTGTCCAAGGGACATCAGAGACCTTTTCAGTAAGAATATACAGAAAAGATGTATTTTTTGGTACCAAAGTGATACTAAGACTGACGATCACAACATGTGTGTGTGTGTGTGTGTGTGTGTGTGTGTGTGTGTGTGTGTGTGTGTGTGTGGTACAGGGGTGTTTGGAATAGGCCAAACCCAGTGTGCTCAGGGCTTACTTCTGGCTCAAGGATGCTCCTGGTAATGCTTGGTGGATAATATACAGTGTTATGATCAAACAGATTCAGTTATGGGTAAAGCAAACTCTTTAAATTGTTACTATATCTCCAGCCCAGATTGCATATTTTTATTAATTTAGAAATACAAAAATAAAGCATTGTAATAAAATAAAGATTCAGAAATTGCCTTAAATGTATTTGAGTCCTACCCTTCTAATATTCACAAACATTCATTCTCTAATTGTTTCAGAGCACCTGCATAGAGGTCACCCCCTCCATCTCTGTCTCTTTCTGTTTGTTCTCCATGTAGTATTATCATATCATTATTATGTATTATATGTGATTTGATTGGGGGGGCGGTTTTGGGTCACACCCAGTAGTGCTCAGGGGTTCCTCCTGGTTCTATGTTCAGAAATCGCTCCTGGCAGGCTCGGGGGACCATATGGGATGCCAGGATTTGAACCACCTTCCTTCTGCATGCAAGGCAAACATCCTACTTCCGTGCTATCTCTCCGGCCCCTGTGCTTTGATTTTTGAGTCCTATTCAACTCAGTGCTCTAAGGAGCACTCAGTACCAAGAGTCAAATACAAGCCATCAACAAGAAAATGCTCTTCCAGTAAACTATGTCCCACCCTATTTACATTTTTCTTGTCTTTGTTATTTTTTGGGCTTTTCTCAGGAGATTCTCCAATAGTGCTGGGAGGACTCTGGTATTGAGAACTGAACTCTGGCCACATGCATGCAAAGTGTGGTCTCTAACTAGCCTTAGAACCATCTTCCTCCCCCAAAATAATCATTTTCATAAGTAAATACATTTATTTTTATTATTTGAGTAAAACCCTGGTGGGCATTATGTATACATATCTCCAATTTCAGTGGACTTGGAGAATAGAAGTTTAATAAAGCAGTTCATCTGGTTTTCATGTTCTTTAGACATTTTAGGAAAAAATCCAGCTCCTAACTCTAGATGATGTTTCCTATGGTCAATAATGGTGAGATGGTATTGCAGAGAACCCCTCTTTCTCCCAGCCACAGAGATTGAAAAAAAGTCAATGGTAGAATGTGGTGAGGCTACTGAACAGATAAATAGCGACCCCCAGTGGTAATCAGAGAAAACAACTAATTTGTCATATTTGGCTTTTTTTTTTTTTTTTTTTTTTTTTGGTTTTTTGGGCCTCACCTGGCGTTGCTCAGGGGTTACTCCTGGCTGTCTGCTCAGAAATACCTCCTGGCAGGCACGGGGGACCATATGGGACACCGGGATTCGAACCAACCACCTTTGGTCCTGGATCGGCTGCTTGCAGGGCAAACACCGCTGTGCTATCTCTCCGGGCCCGCATATTTGGCTTTTTTAATGTTAAAAATTTTAAACACTCTTCAGATCTTTTTAGGAAGGACTGTGAGAAAAGTTAAACTATCAAGGGAAATTGGTTTCATATTTTTCTATATACTTAAAAAAAAAGGAGGTAAATGATGAGTGAAAGAGGGAGAGCTGTGGATATACAACACAGGCTTTTATTGTTTGATTTTTGATTTGCTGCTCAGGACTTACTCCTGGCTCCAGATCAGGAATCACTCTGGGGCACTTGGTGGGGGGTCATTTGGAATTCTGGGGGATCAGTCTCAGGTAGGTTGGATGTTGTTAGGGGCAGGGGATGAGCTATTGGGGTTTGTAGGACCATATGGTGGAAACTATACATAAGACATGTGCCTGAACCCCTGCGCTATTTCTCTGTACTATTTCACAGCAGTTTCAAAAATGAGATATTTTGTTTGCATGGTTGTTTGCTTTTATGCTTGTGAGACACGTCTTCTAGCGCTCAGGGTTTACTCTTGGCTCTTTACTCAAGAATTGCTCAAAGAATAATGTGGTGCCAGGGACTGAATCTTTGTTGGCTGCATGCAAGGTCAACATCCTCCCTGCTATATTTCTTTCCAGCCACTGAGAATGTGATATTTTCATGAAGTGAAATCATAAGTGTAATGTAACTAGGAGCTTTGAAGCAATTTATTGAATTTTACTCCTCAGCTCAAATATGTTATTATTTTAACACAATACTGCCATCTTCTGGTTGTTTTGTTTTTTCCTTTCTGTTCATTGCCCCTGTATCAAGTTCAAGCAATAGCAATGTTAGCAACCCCCTCCCGCCCCCACCTGTAGTGCTGGGGATGCCTAGAGAAGTTCTTGGTAGGTCTGACCACACCATTTCTGCGATGATTCCAGATCTCTGTCAAACATACACTCTATTGTGCCATCTCTGGGTCAGCAGGTTTTTTTTGAAAGTTCAGTTTTAAATATTAAAATCATCCCTCAGCATAATTTTACATTACTACCCCAAAGAAATAAAAGGGGGGCTCCAGTTACACAAAGCCTCAACACAGCTGTTGATAGCTTTACTTCCCTGTGGCCTGAGCAGTTTAAGGCCTAAAAAGGTGTGGCTATTCATTTTTGAAGGTTATTATATTTGAAGATATCGTTAGAGCTGGTTGGACTGGGTCATAGAGTGACAACAGCAGTTAGGAGGAAGAGATTTTATTTGTTTTTTGGAGGAGCAATGCTCAGGACTTACTTCTGGATATGCACTCAGAGATCATTGCTGGTGGGCTCAGGGAACCTTGTGGGCTGCTGGGGATCTGACATGTACAAGGCAAACACCCTACCCACTGTACTATCTCGCTAGCACTTAGAAGCAGTATTGTCATCCAGAAGATGCATTTCTTCCAAATGTTTAGACAAGCTTTCTTTCAGACCAAAGAAAGTATTTTCAAGAGCATATGGGACTTGCTTTTCCATCTCCACTTCTAGGTAGAAAGTTGTGTAGAAAGGACCAAAGTAATAATAAAATGCATTGCATGTGGCCAATCCAAGTTCAATCCCTGATCTATGATATGGTTTCTTAAATTTTCCAATATAATTTCTGAATTCAGAGCCTGGATTTAATCAAAGAAAAGAAAGAAGGAAAGGCAGGAAGGAAGGCAGAAAGGAAGGCAGGAAGGAAAGAAGGAAGGAAGGAAGAAAGGAAGAAAGGAAGGAAGGAAGGAAGGAAGGAAGGAAGGAAGGAAGGAAGGAAGGAAGGAAGGAAGGAAGAAGAAAAAATGGTAGAAGTCATTTTACTACCACTTTCTACTACATAATAGAATTCCTTTTTAATGGACAGAGACTATGTAGAATGGGACAAAGCCTGTTTGCAAGCTGGGGCATAAACTGATGACATTGACACCATATGCCAAATTTTCCATTCAAGAAGCACTTAGGGGCCCGGAGAGATAGCACAGCGGTGTTTGCCTTGCAAGCAGCCGATCCAGGACCAAAGGTGGCTGGTTCGAATCCCATATGTCCCATATGGTCCCCCGTGCCTGCCAGGAGCTATTTCTGAGCAGACAGCCAGGAGTAACCCCTGAGCACCACCGGGTGTGGTCCCCCCCCAAAAAAAAAGAAGCACTTAGGAATTCAAGTAGCATAAAGTTAATCTCTGCTGATGGCAACACAGCCACAAAGAATAACCAGCCCATCTGATCTTAGACAAAGCCCTGAATGAGGGGCAAGTGCACCAGACAGGCATAGCATTTATTCCTTCAAAGCACTTGACTCCTATTTTTGTTTGTCAATGCTTAGGATCAGGAAATTGGCTCCATTGTGCCACAAAATGGAAAGGAATGCTCAGATCACAGATGATGAGTGGAAGATGTGCTAGAGTTGGGGGACAAGCAGAAGTAATAATAGACGTAGGGACCAAATTGCCCATAGTCACTAAGAAAAACCCTGAAATATCCAGCTTTCCAAAACATCTGAGAGACTTCCTTCGAATGGAAAAGGGTGGTGTTACACAATGAGCATGAAAAAGAAAAAAAATAAAGCAGGAAACCAAGCTAGCACACACAGATATACCAATTTCTGCAGAGTATGACAGATGCCCTTAAATCAAAGCTGAAAGGAAGGCGTGGGTGGCTCCTAGACCTTAAGTTGGTAGTCAGTAGTATCCTTTGGCAAGTCAAAAAGTACAATATATAGGGTCCTTCCCATGGTCTTCTTTATGGCCTGGCGAGCTGTTGGCACCTCATCCCCTTTTCCTCATCCTGGGCATTGGATGTGCCTTCTCTTCATCACCTTCGTTTGAGTTGTGATTGTCAGCTTGCTTTTGTCTGCTAGCAGGGCTCTCAGTGCCACAAGTTCCTGGTATCAGCTTTCCTGTGGCCTGGAAGAGGTCTGCTATCCAGTGCCACCACAGATCCTTTATGAGTGCTATGAGAAATCTGATCAAGAAACAGGATGCACCCTAGAAGTAGAAAAGTTATTTAGTTTTATTATACATGTGCATTTGACCTGGCTAGCACCACAAATGGGGTGAGCCACAGTGCTGTTTCTAAAAAATTTATGAAGGCTAGACATGGAGTACATAGATTCTATGGAAACATGTTTTGACATGTAAGGATTAATATGATCAGTGATTAACACATTTTGCTCTAAATTCCATATAGATAATCATTATTTGTTTCTGTGATCCTGCTCCATTCCTGCTCACCTTGCTCAGACTGGCTCTCTTGCTTTGTTCTTGTTGTACCCATTCATCTTTGTCCAGGTCCTAGAATGGGTCCCTCAAAGATCCTGCCTCAGTTTCTCACTTCTACCTCTAATTTTCCCAATACATGAGGAGACATCTGGCTATACTTTATTCCATGCAATTTCATTTGGGAGTAAAGTTATAATCCCTTAGACTTGAGGCAGATATCTCTCTGCAACAGAAAGTAAATCAGATGGGAAGGCTCTATGGGGTCAGAGTTCTTGTGTGATACCCCAGATCCTCAGCTCTTTATCACTGCTGGAAGGGGGACCGAACCCCAGAGAGTCAGTGACACAGATGTTAGCCATTCCTGTTTCCAGTAATTATGCTTCCTGAATTCATCAGACTGTGCTGGCCCAGATGGAGAGAAGAAAAGAAAAATAAAAAAAAAAATTCTACAGGAGACTCCAGACTACTACTTTTTATAGAGAAATTCTGAATAGCAATAGCAATACTTTTTTTTTTAATTTAAATTTCTTTTATTAAAGAGCATAGTTGTAGGGTACCAAGACTAAGCAGTTGCATGACCACTAAGTAGTGATAAAAACGATCGGACTTTAACACCAAATCCAAAGTTAATGACAAAAGAATCGATACCCAATCTACAACAAGCTAGACACAGAGGGGGCCACTTATTCTAGCAGCCCACGGGGTAAGGGAGAGGGATATGGGATGCAAGTTGGGAATGGGGGTGGAGGGAGGACAACTTTGGTGATGGGAATCCCCTGATTCAATGTTAATATGTACCTAAAATATGACTGTGAAAGATATGTAATCCACTTTGGTCAAAATAAAGATTATTAAAAAAAAGAGCATAGTTGACATAGTTGATCATAATACATTTGTTTCAAGGTAAGTGGAAGCAAAATGATTTAAAAAGAAGAAGAAAGAGAAAATAAAAAGAGTACAGAGACAAGCAAATTTGTAAAAATTATTGTATCTTACAATAAGGTCATTAAGTGATTGTTAGAAGGTTTAGAAAGCTCTTGTTGCTAGTTAATATTTTGTTACTTCATTTGTTTCTGAACATTCAATGCTTTCAGGTACAAATTAGAATCTAAGTTGGTATGTTTCTACAGTGATGACAGTTTTAAATAAAAAATGGAATTATAGGGCCCAGAGAGATAGCACAGCGGCGTTTGCCTTGCAAGCAGCCGATCCAGGACCAAAAGTGGTTGGTTCGAATCCCACATGGTCTCCTGTGCCTGCCAGGAGCTATTTCTGAGCTGACAGCCAGGAGTAACCCCTGAGCACTGCCGGGTGTGACCCCCCATAAAAAATAGAATTATAAAGAAATTTCAAGAAATTATTGCTGAGAAACAACAATGTTTATATATTTAGGAATTTTAAAAAGAGGGGCCAGAAAGATGGCACTGCGGTAGGGCATTTGCCTTGTGCACAGACAAACCAGGATAGATGGTGGTTTGATTCTCAGCATCCCATATGGTCCTCTGAGCCTGAGCCTGCCAGGAGTAATCACTCAGGAGTAATCCCTGAGTGCCACCGGGAGTGACCCAAAAACTTTAAAAAAAAAAAAAAAAGGCAAAGAAAGAGTGTTCACTTTTTGTTTTGTTTTGTTTTTGGGCCACACCCGGCGATGCTCAGGGGTTACTCCTGGCTATCTGCTCAGAAATAGCTCCTGGCAGGTACGGGGGACCATCTGGGACACCGGGATTCGAACTAACTACCTTAAGTCCTGCATCGGCTGCTTGCAAGGCAAATGCCGCTGTGCTATCTCTCTGGCGAGAGTTCGCTCTTTAAAAAAATTTCCTATAGGGGGCCGGGCGGTGGCGCTAAAGGTAAGGTGCCTGCCTTGCCTGCGCTAGCCTTGGACGGACCACGGTTCGATCCCCCGGTGTCCCATATGGTCCCCCAAGCCAGGAGCAACTTCTGAGCACATAGCCAGGAGTAACCCCTGAGCGTTACTGGGTGTGGCCCAAAAACCAAAAAAAAAAAAAAATTTCCTATCCAATGAAGTTGTATCTTGAACTCCTGTTTATTTTAGCTTTCAAGTTTTTTGTTTTGATTTTTGTTTTAGTTTTTGGTTCACACCTGGCTCTGCACTCAGAAATCGCTCTTGGCAGGGTTGGAGAGGTAGCACCGCGGTAAGGTGTTTGCTTGCATGCAGAAGACGGTGGTTCAAATCCTGGCATCCCATACGGTTCCTTGAGCCTGTTAGGGTGACTTCTGAGTGTTAAGCCAGGAGTAACCCCTGACCGCTGCCGGGTATGACTCCCCAAAACAAAACAAAACAGAACAAAAACAAACAAACAAACAAAAAAGAAATCGCTCCTGGCAGGTTCTAGGGACCATATGGATATGCTGGGTATTAAACCACTGTCTGTCCTGGGGCCACAATTGATGGTGCTCAGAGGTTACTCCTGGCTCTGCACTCAAAAATTGCTTCTGGCAGGCTCGGAGGATCATATAGGATGCTGGGGTTCTATCCAGAACCGACCTGGGTTAGCTGTGTGCAAGGCAAGCTCTCTACCACTGTGCTATCACTCTTGCCCCATGAAAAGATTTTTATTTCAAAATAATTACCACAGTGATAATGTGTACAGTGGGGAGGAATCTTGTATTGAACTTACATAGATTTTTTGTTTTTGTTTTTGTTTTTGGGCCACACCCTGTAACGCTCAGGGGTTACTCCTGGCTATGTGCTCAGAAGTTGTTCCTGGCTTGGGGGACCACATGGGACACCGGGGGATCGAACCGCGGTCCTTCCAAGGCTAGCGCAGGCAAGGCAGGCACCTTACCTTTAGCGCCACCGCCCGGCCCCCACTTACATAGATTTTAGTGATGCAATGCTTGACAGCTGAAAAAAGAGCTAAGGAAGGAGATAAAGTGTGAGATCTCTGAAAATCCTAGGTAAATGCATTTGAATATCAAAGTGCCTGACAGATGTCAAGAGTGGGGGAGAAGGAGGTTCTGACATCTACAGAGACCAATCAGCCCAGAGAATCTCAAGGGAGAGGGGCAGAAGGGAGAGCCCCCTGAGAGCCCCAGACATCCCCAGTATTTATCACCCAACTCAACTTTAGTGTGATAGCTGACAACTATCGCCTCTGACCCTGGGTGCAGGCAGCTGGAGTTCATGATTTTGTTGGTGGTGAATTGAATCTAGCTATAAGAAAAAGGTTTCTTTTTTCTTTATTTTTGGCCACATCTGGCAGTGCTCAGGGGTGACTTCTTGGTCTGCACCAGAAACTACTCCTAGAGAGCTTGGAGAAACCACTTAAGATGCTAGAATTAAACCCAGGTGTAAGGCAAATGCCCTTTCAGCTGTACTATCTCTCTGGCCCCAAGGACAAAGTTTTGTTTGTTTGGGAGTGGGGGTTGGGTCACACTCGGTGGTGCTAGAGGTCACTCCTGGCTCTGTGCTCAGAAATAGCTCTTGGCAGGGGACCATATGGAATGTCGGAAATCGAACCACCATCTGTCCTGAATTGGCTGTGTGCAAGACAAATGCCCTACCATTGTGCTATTTTTCCGGCCCCTTTGTTGTTTATTTTGTTTTGGGGTCACAACTTGTGGTCCCAGGGGCTATTCTTAGCTCTGTGTATAGGGATGGGGTTGAAGTCTTTTGGTGCCAGGATTAAATGTATGCATTCACTGTGTGAAACTCCTTGTCTTGGTTGTGATACTTAATATCTTGCCCCTCAGAGGTCACACACATAGCTGTAGTGATCACTCATACATGCTGTTGCGCCTGTTGACTACCACTGGCTCAAAGGATCACAGATAATGGTGCTGTTAGATTCTTCTTGGTGTGCGTGAATGCTGGCACGGCTGAGGACCAATCTTTTGTCCTTGCCTATAATGCAGGCACTAAGATATTCCTGTGCACTTTTCCATAAGCTTTTTAATTTTTTAAATTTTTTTTGCTTTTGAGGTCACAGTGGTGCTCAGCAGATACTCCCAACTTAGTGCTCAGAAAATGTGTGGTGCCTGCATGCAAATCATGTACTCCATCCATTGAGCTGTATTTCCAACAGAAAAATTGTTTTGTTTTAGAAAATTTTGTTTGTTTGTTTGATTTTGGTCACACCTGGCTGCACTCAGGGGTTACCCCTGGCTTTACACTCAGAACTAGCTCCTGGCAGGCTCATGAGACAATATGGGATGCCGGGATTCAAACCACTGTCCTACATGCTATCTCTCCAGCCTCGGATTTTTTTTTTTTTCTTTTGGTTTTTGAGCCACACATGGTGGTGCTCAGGGGTTAGTTACTCCTGGCTATCTGCTCAGAAATAACTCCTGGCAGGCATGGGGGACCATATGGGACGCCGGGTTTCGAACCAACCACCTTAGGTCATGGATCAGCTGCTTGCAAGGCAAACACTGCTGTGCTATCTCTCCGGCCCCTAGAAAATTGTTTTTATAGTTCCTTAGAACTTTGAAATTAGGAAACTAGAGGTTATATTTTTTTAAACATTCTATGAAGTGAAAATACTAAGAATAACTCCTAATATGAAGAAAACAAACTATGAGGATGGAGAGATTGTTTAGCATGCTAGAGTGCAATCTTTGCATGTGGAGGACCCAGGTTTGATCCCCAGCACTTCCAGAAGTAGCACTTGAGCTCTTCTGGGAATGTTGCCCCCCATCCAAGAACAAAGAAAAAAAAAAAAAGACAACAAAGATGTATTTTTGTTAAGGAAAAGCATAACAATAAGAATACTCTGAGAAACTATTATGAATACTTTGTTAAGAAGTGGTTAAAGTAAAACAGTTTTTGGCTATTATGAAATTAATAGTAGGGTTTTAGGCAAGTAAGTCAAAGGAACATTTGTCCATCAAACTAAACTTATATAACACAATGCATTTTTTTTCCTTTTTTCTAAATTATATATGAGCAGAAGCTATCAGAACAAACAGGAAAGGTTTGTTATGGTATTTTGTTTTGGCTATTTGGGCTACTTGTATGATTGATTGCAAAACTTTAAATTTGGAGGAAAAGAAGTATTAATGTTGGGCATATTGACCACAAATATTCAACTAGAAACCAAACAAAATTAATGAGAACAGAGTAATTTTTTTGGGGGGGGGTCACACCCGGCAGTGCTTAGGGTTTACTCCTGGCTCTATGCTCAGAAATCACTCCTGGCAGGCTTGGGGACCATATGGGATGCCAGAATTGGAAGCACTGGTTTTCTGCATGCAAGGCAAATGCCTTACCTCCATGCTCTCTTTCTGCCCCCAGAACAGAGTAATTTTAAAAGAAGACTGTTAATAGGGGCCGGGGAGATAGCATGGAGGTAAGGCATTTGCCTTGCATGCAGTAAGTGGTTCGAATCCTGGCATCCCATATGGTCCCCCAAGCCTGCCAGGGGCGATTTCTGAGCTTGGCGCCAGGAGTAACCCCTGAGAGCTGCTGGGTATGACCCAACCCCCCCAAAAAAAAGACTGTTAATAAAATATTCCCTGACTTTTATGTTTGTAGGAAATAAAAGGATTTTACATAGTAAGAGGGGAAGATTTATGAAGACATATTTATGAAAATAGAAAACATTTATGAAAGATTAATAGACATAAATTTAACATTAAGTTAGCAAAAATATGATAATTTTAGGGAATAAGCAATAAAGTTGAATAAACCTAGTGATTAGAATAAGATTCTTGTATAGAATAGAAATTTTGGCAGAAAGAAGTTTTAAGAAATTAAAAAAGTAACAGGGCCACAGATATCCCTGTTGACATCAGTTGAAAAGGTCTTCAGGATCTCTAGAAACTGGAATACAGCAGAACAGAAGGAAAAGAGAGTGGGGAAAGGTGGCAGCTATTGGCTGTCTTTGTTTTAATAATAATAATAATAATAATATATTTAAGCACTATGTTTACAAACATGGTTGTAGTTGGGTTTCAGTCATAAAAAGAACACCCCTTTCACCAGTGCAACATTCCCACCA
The DNA here is from genome assembly GCF_024139225.1 of Suncus etruscus. Classification (NCBI taxonomy): domain Eukaryota; kingdom Metazoa; phylum Chordata; class Mammalia; order Eulipotyphla; family Soricidae; genus Suncus; species Suncus etruscus. The sequence goes on along the minus strand of NC_064850.1, from coordinate 97,739,181 downwards.
CCATCTCCCTTCCCCTCCCCTCCCATTGCCTGTATTTGAGACAGGCATTCTATTTATCTCACTCATTACCATTGTCAGCATAGTTGTTAGTGTAGTTATTTCTCTAACTGCACTCACCACTCTTTGTGGTGAGCTTCATATCTTGAGCTGATCCTTCCAGTCCTCATCTCTATTGTCTCTGGGCATTATTACAATAATGTATTTTATTTTTTTAAAACCCATATATGATTGAGACTATTCTGTGTCTATCTCTCTTGCTCTGACTTATTTCACTCAGCATAATAGTTTCCATGTCCATCTGCACATTGAGCCTAAGGAATTTAGTGTTGATTCAAAGCTCAAGCAGTGAGACCTTGCTGGGAACCAATGTGTAGGATGTCAGGAGAAAAACTAGCCAAGGGACTGTCCATCTGGAAGAGGTAAGCCAACGAGATGGAGACCACACTTTCTCTGATAGAGCCATGGACCTGCCAATCACCATCTAGGCTGCTCTTTATTATACTAATGTAGCCATAGGTGATGTTGACATTGTAGTTAGGAAAAGTGAATTTATTGACTACTGGAGTTACCTAATAAGTTTTTATTCTGGATTTTTGGCCTTCTCTTTAGGTAAGTATTATGATGACTAGAATAGTAAATGAACACAAGTAAGGACAACTTCTTTTTGGAGGGGGGCATTTGGGAAACACTTGGAGATATTTAGGGGTTACTCCTTGCACTATATTCAGGATATATTCTTGAAGGGGCTTGGGGTGCCAGGATCTAACCTGGGTTGGTCCTTCCTGAGGCAACTGCCCTACCATTCAAGCCCAACATCCTTTCTTCTTTGACTATAAGTTGGGTATAATTTTCTTTACCTTTATATATACTAGTAGTCCCAGTCCCTTTCTCTGGAAGGGACCTTAAGAGCAACATCTACCTTATTTTAATTATTTAAATTTTAAATAATTTATTTTTGAGTTTTGGTTCTGGTTTCTCCTGTCTTTGCACCAAAAATAACTTCTGGTGCTTCTTGAATAATATGGAGTTCATGATTGAACCTAAGTCAGGTGCATGCAAGAAAAGTGTCCTACTCATTGTACTGTTGTACCAGCCCATCTAAAATTTTTTGGTGTTTGGGTCACACTCAGCAGCTCTCAGGGGTTACTCCTGGCTCTATGCTCAGAAATTGCTCCTGGCAGGCACAGGGGACCATATAGGATGCTGAGATTCAAACCACCGTCCTTCTGCATGCAAGGCAATTTCCATACCTCCATGCTATCTCTCTGGCCCCATCTAAATTCTTTTTTTTTTGTTTTTTTTTGTTTTTGGGCCACACCCGGTAATGCTCAGGGGTTACTCCTGGCTATGCGCTCAGAAGTCGCTCCTATGCGCTCAGAAGTCGCTCCTGGCTTGGGGGACCATATGGGACACCGGGGGATCGAACCGCGGTCCGTCCAAGGCTAGCGAAGGCAAGGCAGGCACCTTACCTCTTGCACCACCACCCGGCCCTAAATTCTTTTAATATGGGTAAAAATAAACTTGGAACAACAGCCTGCTAGCACTTAATGATGATTTCAAACCAGAAGCCAGAATTCTCTTGCTAAGATAAAGTGTTAAAGCCAAATAGTGGGACACTGTAGTCTAAGGTCATACAAAGAATGTCCCACTTGTAAAAAAACAAAACTAAGGGAAAGTACAACTGAAAGACATTCACCTAAATTGTGAAAGGTTTGACAAAAAGGTTTATTATTAATCTTCTCTATTTTCATAAAATATACTCTTTCTCCCTATAACAAAATGGTCAGTTAATACTTTTTTTTTTTTTACATAGCTTTATGCCTTTAATGACACTGTAACTAAATTTTTCTCAGAAGGGACTTAGTAGCAAGTGAGAGTTATATGAAAAAAAAAATGCTCAGTATTACTCAACCTTGACAAATTCAGCAGGAAAGGGAATTCAATCTAGGGGAAGACTGACATATACCTCACAGATTTCACTAGGCTAAATACCAATTTTTCCAAGAGAGTCAAGTACCCTGTACTGTAATATAGGTGGATTTAGGCATTATCTATTCCACCAGAAAAAGCCAAAGTGATCCATAAACTCTTGCTAAGGGAAACAATTTCATTTCCAATATCCAGTATTGTTATGGTGGTAGTTGGGAAGGGATCACTCTGGACAATAATTAAATGATGAAAGGAGGTAAAGTGATAATGCATGATAATCTTTGAGTAACAATGCTATGGACAATGCTTAAAAAGAAAAATATTGCTGAAAGAAAGAAATAAAAAGAAAGCAAAGAAGGGAGGAAGGGAGGGAAGGAGGGAGGGAAAGAGGGAGGGAGGAAGGAAGGAAGGAAGGAAGGAAGGAAGGAAGGAAGGAAGGAAGGAAGGAAGGAAGGAAGGAAGGAAGGAAAGAAAGGAAGGAAAGGAAGGAAAGGAAGGAAAGGAAGGAAGGAAGGAAGGAAAGGAAGGAAGGAAAGGAAGGAAAGGAAGGAAGGAAGGAAGGAAGGAAGGAAAGGAAGGAAGGAAGGAAGGAAAGGAAGGAAGAAAGGAAGGAAGGAAGGAAGGAAGGAAGGAAGGAAGGAAGGAAGGAAGGAAGGAAGGAAGGAAAGCGTTTGCCACAGAGGCTCGGGGCTGCGATAGAAACTGGTAGAGGGAAGTATACATTGGCTGAAAGGATGAATGCTTGCACATGGTATGGCTGAAACCATGAGCAACTTTATACCTCACAGTGATGCAATAAATTATTGGTATTATTATCATGATTATTATTATTATTATTATTTTGTTTTGGGCCACTTCCAGAATGCTCAGAGGTTATTCCTGGCCCTGTACTCTGGAATCACTTCAGGTAGGCTCAGAGGGCCATATGAGTTGCTGGAGATCCAACCCAGTTAGCTATGTGCAAGTCAAGCTCCTTTTTTGCTTGTTTTGTCTTGTTTTTGGGCCACACCAGGGGACAAACAGGGTTACTCATCGCTCTGCTCTCAGAAATCACTCCTGGTTTGGGGGACCATATGGGACGCTGGGGGATCGAACTGAGGTCTGTCCTTGATCAGCCTCATGCAAGGCAAACACCCTATTGCTGCACTATTGTTCGGCCAGTCTAGTTTCTTTTTTTTTTTGTGGTTTTTTTTTTTTTTTTTTGGGTCACACCCGGCAGTGCTCAGGGGTTATTCCTGGCTCCAGGCTCAGAAATTGCTCCTGGCAGGCACGGGGGACCATATGGGACACCGGGATTCGAACCGATGACCTCCTGCATGAAAGGCAAACGCCTTACCTCCATGCTATCTCTCCAGCCCCCTAGTTTCATTTTTTTTTTAAAAAGAAAATTATTTTCTGTTTTGAACTCCAGAGGGTACTACACATTGACAATGGGTTCTCCTCTCCTTATTTTTCTTAAAACACTCAAGTCTGTACCCATCCTTGGGGATAAATGTTAAATTGATACTTTCTGAAATCCTTGGTCAAGAAAGGTTGGGAGGAAGATCCAGGCTATTAAAAAAGACCAGAGCAAAGTCTTTTCTAGAGACACAGACCTATTTTACTCCTCATAATACAGACAATTCAGAATTATATTAGATTTATGTTTTTGAAGTAATGGTTGGGAAGCCCTCTTTCCCACTAACTCCTTGGTAGATGAAGAAATAAATCAAAAGCTGTGTTAAACTTAGGGAAATTTCAGATTATTCTAGTGCATGGTATTATTACCACATGAATTGTTACTACATATCAATTTAGGAGAACAGATCTACCTGCTTTAAACAGGGACAAAAGAACCTCAGAGAACCAACTCTCACCTAAGTGCTATGAACCTATGTCAGCATCAATAAGATGAAGGTTGTCAAGCTTCAAGTGATCCCCAACTGGAAACTCTTCTCTAGAGTAAAATATTCATTCCTGATGAACCTAGGCATGGCTGTACAAAGTATCTTATGGGGGCCGGGCGGTGGCGCTAGAGGTAAGGTGCCTGCCTTGCCAGCGCTAGCCTTGGACGGACCACGGTTCGATCCCCCGGTGTCCCATATGGTCCCCCAAGCCAGGAGCAACTTCTGAGCATCTTATGTACAATGTTTGCTTTAAACAATACACATTTGTTCATTCTCAATACTTGTAATCTTCCTGCTTTCCTATTCTTTCCTCATGAGGTGCCTCTTATGTTTATGCTTGTACAGGGATTTCCTGTCCTTTCCCATGCATCCATTATTATGATTTTGTTTGATTTTCTCATGGGGGTAGTCAGGGGTCAATGGGAAAATGAATGAGATCAAAATTTGGGAAATTTTCAGAATAAGCACTTTGGATTTCTCACTAATAATACACTGGGAAGCATCAAAGAAGCCCCCTAGGGTTGTATGGTAGTCTGAAGCCAGGCAAGAAAATTTGTGCCTGTCCCAAACTTATAACTTTTGACATCCACAATGATAACATTCAGATGTTAATATTGACAGCAGGCAATCTATATTTTTCCATTTGCCCAAGTGATAAGAAAATTTCTGTTTAGGACCTCCTTACCAAAAGCTAATTGACTAGGCCAAGAGTATTATTAGCAAGACTGTTAGCAAAATCCTAATCTCCTCTTCAATTGCATTAACAATTTATGGGAGTGGGAGTCCTCATGAGTTGTAGGATGCCACTTAATTCCTTAGGAAATCTTGACTACAATCTATCATTAGATTAACTCCTAGGGAAACAAGGAGGAGTTTGCACAGAACCTAATACCTTTTACTGATTTAGATTAATGTCACTAAACAGTAGTAGAAATCTATGCACAGAGAGACAAGCTACATTTATTTGGCCAAGGCGCTCTCTCAGCTTTGTCTGCCGGAAGCAACCCAGTTTGGGCTGCCTCCCATAACTGGCTCCTTAAACCATTTTTTTTCCCCTAATAGTAGCCATTATATTTTTGTTGATCTCTGGCACAAGCCTTTGTAATCTGAGTAAAATTTGTCTACTCAAGGCTAGAAGTGCTCCTTAATAAACTGATGATTGAGCAAGAATTTCAACTATTTTTTTTGGGGGGGGCCACACCCTGTGACGCTCAGGGGTTACTCCTGGCTATGCGCTCAGAAGTTGCTCCTGGCTTCTTGGGGGACCATATGGGACGCCGGGGGATCGAACCGCGGTCTGTCCTAGGCTAGCGCAGGCAAGGCAGGCACCTTACCTCCAGCGCCACCGCCCGGCCCCGAATTTCAACTATTTTACTGATCAGTAAACTAGGTTAAATATTTCTTTTTGTTGTTGTTGTTTTTTTCTTTTCTTTTTTTCCCCTCGTTTTTTTTTTTTTGAGGGGGGGGGCGGGGGCACACCCGGTGACGCTCAGGGGTTACTCCTGTCTCTGTGCTCAGAAGTGGCTCCTGGCTTGGGGGACCATATGGGAAGCCGAGGGATCGAATCGCCGGCGCCTTACCTCTAGCACCACTGCGCCGGCCCCGGTTAAATATTTCTTTACAATAGTCAGCAGCAGATGTATTTCTGCACTATAGTATGAGACCTATTGTTCCTATTCTTCAGTAAGTAGCATCAGAAGAGACTTTTCACATTGCTCCTTAAGCATATGAAGACACCAAATAAGATGGGAAGGTAGTATAGAAGTCTACCAAGTTCAGTCAATAAAAACAATACAGCAGAAGATTCAAGTGGTGACAAATAGTAAAGTCTCAGACAATAAATTATAACCCATTTGAGCTATAGAAGTCTTTACAATTTTATTTTACTAAAATATTTTTGGCAATTTCATTAGTCATTTTGTTGTAACAATCTATATACAATAATCTTTTGTTGTTGTTTGTTTTTGTTTTGATTTTTTGGGCCATGCTTTGGCAGCACTCAGGGGTTATTCCTGACTCTGTGCTTAGAAATCACTCCTGGCAGGCTTAGGGAGGAATATAGGATACCAGGAATGGAACTCTGGATTGATCTTGGGTCAGCTGCATGCAAGGCAAATGCCCTACCACTGTGCTATTACTCCAGCCCTAAAATACATTATTTTTGTGTTGGCTAATTGGTCTTGCCTGGGGGTGGTGGGAAACTGGGATAATGGGGGAGGGAAGGACACAGTGGTGGTGGGAATGATGTTGGAATCCTGAATGCCAGAAATAGCTGCATTATGAACAAATTTGTAAAATACTTTGTTTAAATAAAAGAATAAAAATATGGAATATAGGGTGCTGGAGAGATAGCATAGAGGTAGGGCATTTGCCTTGTATACAGAAGGATGGTGGTTAGAATCCCAGTATCCCATATGGTCCTCTGAGCCTGCCAGGAGTGATTTCTGAGTGTAGAGCCAAGAGTAACCTCTGAGCTCTGCTGGGTGTGACCCTCCAACCTTCTCCCCCCACAAATGGAATATAGGGTCATAAGAAAGTACAGCAGGCAAGGCTCTTGCCTCACATATAGGTTTAATAATCCCCATCATCTCATATTGTCCCCTGATTTAGCCAGCATTAATGCCTGAGGGAAGATCCAGGAACATTCCCTGAGCAGTGCCAGATGTGGTACCAAAACAAAAACAAAACAAAACAAAAAAGTTGGATCCATAGAGATAGCATATGATGGCATAGAGATAATCTTACACATGACTTACCTACCTAACTTCAATTCCCAGTCCATGAGCACTGGTTCCCTGTAAACTGCCAGAAGTCATTCCTAAGTGCAGAGTCAGGAGTAACCTGTGAGCATTGTCAAGTGTGGTCCCAAAACCACACATAAAAATGTATATGTAATATAGGACAGAGGGATGTGTCTCTGTGACACAATGCTTGCTTTGTATCTGTGAAACTCTAATTTGTGCTTAATTTCCCACACCCCAACAAAAATAAGAGGCTACAGAATAGATCTTTTAGACAGGAATGAGAGACTAGGCACCATATTTGTGATCTTAACTCTTGCTGTAATTACAAAACCTAGTTGCTTTATTTAAAACTTTCAAAGATAAGACACATCCTTAGCAGCATATTTCATGAATATCTTGGGGGTGTGTGTGTGATTGCTAATTCCACAGAAAAAAAAAAAAAGTAACCAGACTGATCCAACTGTGCCAGGAGAAAGGCCAGTGTTTAAACATAATTTTTCTATCATTTTAATACTAACGGTCAGTATGCAAAGGGGTGAAGATTTAGCTTGCTAATGAGACTTGGCTCCCATGAGGAGACAAGATTGTCTTGCAGACAGAATTTTCTCTTCCTCTGCATTTATTGTCCTTAGATGTCCTTTCCTACCTCTGACCATTTCAAAACTTTCTCTGTCCTCTCTCTGGGGAATGAGTGACAATATATTTTCTGTACTGTGCCTTTTGTGCTTACAAAGAATAAGCACAGTCTCAATGTTGCCTTGGCCTCATCTCCATTTGATTACTCTGACAATCAAAGAGCTTTGGGGCCTATAATAAAACCAGATGGTATGCAGGCTTTGAATTCCCAATTTTATTTTTCAATCACCTCTTTGCCTAACTTTATTTAAAAATTCATCAAAATTAATATGTTATTAACATATTTTATTACCTGTTTTTACCTTTTATTCCAATGTTATTAAAGACTTGGTATCTTTATCTAACTTTTAATGAAGCGATTACTTTTAATATTTATGTCCTGAATTCCTACACATAGTTAGGGTATTCTCTTATAATGTGGTGTTTTGTCATAAACATAAAAATTAAAGATAACATTGGGGCCAGAGTGATACCATAGTGGTAGGGTGTTTGCCTTGCATGCAAATGACCTGGGATAAACCAGTGTTTGTTTGGTTTTTTTTTTTGTTTGTTTTTTTTTGTTTGTTTTTTTTTTTTTTTGGTTTTTGGGCCACACCCGGTTATGCTCAGGGGTTACTCCTGGCTGGCTGCTCAGAAATAGCTCCTGGCAGGCACGGGGGACCATATGGGACACCGGGATTCGAACCAACCACCTTTGGTCCTGGATTGGCTGCTTGCAAGGCAAACACGGCTGTGCTATCTCTCCGGGCCCTAAACCAGTGTTTGATTCTCAGAATCTCATGTGGTTCCCTGAGCCTTCTAGGAGCAATTTCTGAGTGCAGAATCAGGAGTAACCCCTGAGCATCAACCAGATGTGGTCCAAAAGTAAAATAATAATAATAATAATAATAATAATAATAATAATAATATAGATAATGTCACTGGGGCTGAAGCAATAGTACAGCAGATAAGGTGCTCATCTTATAGTCAGCTGACCTGGGTTATATCCCTGGCATTCCATGTCGTCCCCTGAATGTAATTACACAGCTCGGAGTAATCCCTGTATATTGCCAGGTATGACCCCCAAAGCAAAACAAAAAAAATCATTATTATATCATGTGTCTAATTTCCAAATTTATTTAATAATCTTTCAATATCTTTGTCCCACTTCTCATTTTCATTGAAGTTTGTTTATTGTCTCTATCAGATTTTAATAGTTTTTTGTTTGTTTGTTTGTTTTGGTTTTTGGGCCACACCCGGTAATGCTCAGGGGTTATTCCTGGCTATGCCCTCAGAAGTTGCTCCTAGCTTGGGGGACCATATGGGACGCCGGAGGATCGAACCATGGTCCGTCCAAGGTTAGTGCAGGCTAGGTAGGCACCTTACCTCTAGCGCCACCACCCGGCCCCAGATATTAATAGTTTTTTTTTTTTTTTTTTGGTTTTTGGGTCACACCAGGCAGTGCTCAGGGGTTATTCCTGGCTCCAGGCTCAGAAATTGCTCCTGGCAGGCACGGGGGACCATATGGGACGCCGGGATTCGAACCGATGACCTCCTGCATGAAAGGCAAACGCTTTACCTCCATGCTATCTCTCCGGCCCCATATTAATAGTTTTTAACAGACTATTCTTCTTTTATCCCTTGTCAGTTGTCAAGACTCTATTTTAAAACTCCTTAAAACCTTCCTCATAGGGTGGAAGAAAGTTGAAACACTCTGGAGTAGGATATAGTATTATAATATTTTATTCATTCAACCTTATTACTATTTAAATCACAATGCCTAAAATAAAACTTAAACACAAAAAATAAACTTAAATACTTTTCACCATTAAAGTCTAATGCAGTCTGCTAAGAGCACTCAGAAAAAGTCAGTGATAATGTTTACATTTGTCTACAGGCCAACTTTGGGAATGAGTCAATAATATTTTTCAGCTTGAAAACAGAAAAATTCCTTGACAGCAAAAAAAAAGTGTCAACAACCTCTAGATTCTCTGAACTGCTAGCAGAGCTGGCAGCTTCCAAAGGGCTCCACACTGTAGACCAATGAGATTATTAGAAGTATTTCTCAAATATTATCTGGCATGGAAGAGGACCTGGGGTCATGATGGAAAGTGTAGTCACTGGAGGTGAAAGGATTAGAGTTGTGAATATTGTATGTCTGAAAAGTTCTTTCAACAACTTTGTAAATCATGGTGTCTAAATAAAATTGTAACAAAAATCTTATTTGGAGATGTCAGGGTATCCTAACTTTATAAATCATCTATGAAGAGAACAAAGAGCACAATTACTAATAAAGTAGTTGGCAGAGCTAGCACTATATTGAAGAGAACTTTATTTCTGATGACCCTCCCATTCTTAAGTCCTTCCAATTTTTTGTGTTTTTATTGTTTTTGTTTGCTTGTTTGTTTGTTTTTGGGTCACACCTGGCAACGCTCAGGGGTTACTTCTGGCTCTACGCTCAGAAATCACTCCTGGCAGGCTCAGGGGACCATATCGGATGTCGGAATTTGAACTACCGTCCTTCTGCACACAAGGCAAACACCCTACCTCCATGCTATCTTTCCAGCCCCAGTCCTTCCAATTTTTTACTCTCATTAAACTTTGGCTGTTTTTTTATTACTTAAATCTAGTTTCCATAGAAAATTTCAGGCACACCTGGATAAATCCCAGCACTCACAATGCTCTGAATGCAGAGACTTAACATCCATACTTATTTGCAAGTGTCTTTGCATCTAGAACTTTAAAACTGCAAAAGTTCTGGATCCCAAGAAGAGCACCTTCTAATCCACGTATGTCTGAAAATAAAAATTCTGTGACTTTATAAGAAAAAGACTCAAATGGGGCTGGCGTGATAGCACAGTGGATAGGGCATTTGCCTTGCATGCCACCAACCTGGGTTTGATCCATGGCTCCCAGAATAGTTGCCTAAGTCCAGGAATGATCTTTAAACACAGAGCCAAGAGTAAGCCCTGAGCATGGCTGGATGTGGCCCTTCAGATAACCCTCCCCACTCCCAAAAAGAAAAGAAAAGAAAAGAAAAAGACATAAAGTTCATGGGAAATCAGAGAGTTTTGGTAGATAAGCAAAGCTTCCTAAGAGGTGGGTTGTTAACCCAAAGGGAGTTGCATAACTCAACGTGTGCCTCTTGAAAATTTGGCAACAGAGAAAGATTTCTGAGTGCTCAGTGAGCAGATAATTCAATGTCAAATATTTAATCAGCATCACTGTTTTAAAACTAGAGAGATAGATACACTTGCCTTGTATATGGCAACATGGATTTGATTCCTGGAATCCTATATTGTTCTCCAAGCACACCAGGAATAATTCCTGAGCACAAAACCAGGAGTGAGGGCTGAAGCAGTGGAGCAAGCAGTATGGCGTTTGTCTTGCATGCAGCTAACCTAGGACCACAGTTCAATCTCCCGGCTTCTCATATGATCCCCCAAGCCAGTAAGGATTTCTGAGCACACAGCCAGGAGTAACCCCTGAGCGTCACCGGGTGTGGCCCTAAAAGCAAAAACAAACAAACAAACAAAAAAAGACAGGAGTGAGTCCTGAGCATCATTGTTCTGCACCCCCCCAAAAAAAACCAAAAATAAAAATGATCTATTTCTGGGGGCCGGAGCAGTAGCGCAAGCGGTAAGGTGTCTACCTTGTGCGCTAGCCTAGGACGGACCACGGATCGATCCCCGGTGTCCCATATGGCCCTCAAGCCAGGAGCGATTTCTGAGCGCGTAGCCAGGAGTAATCCCTGAGCGTCACCGGGTGTGGCGGAAAAACAAACAAACAAAAAAATATCTATTTCTGGCAGAACTCCAAAACTCTTTCTGAAATAATTCTAAATATACTTTCCTTATGTTTTGATATGTATTTTTGCAAAGAAGCACTATCAGTGACACTGATGATTACGAAATCAAAATACTTCTCAATTCTGGGCTTTTCAGCCCCCAATGTATATTCCCAGGAGTGGTAATACTTGGTTGTATGGTAGCTCAATTTCTAGGTTTTTAAGGAACTATTTTCCAAAAAGCTGGACTAGTTGATATTTCCCTCAGCAATGAATGAAATACTTTCTCCATGCATCCAGGCCAGCACTGGCTGTTCTTATTCTTTCTAAAGTGTGCCCGTCTCTGTGGTGTGAGATGTTATCTCATTGTTTTGGTTTGGATATCCCTGATAATTAATGCAGTGGAGTATTTTTTTCATGTGCTTTTTGGCAATTTGCATTCCTTCTTTGAGAAAGTTTCTGTTCAGATCTTCCTTCCATCTTGTTTCTTTTAACGTTTTTAAAATTTAGTAAATAATCATCGTTTACAATTTTTTGTTTTGTTTTGTTTTTTTTTGGGTCACACACAGTGACGCTCAGGGGTTATTACTGGCTATGTGCTCAGAAATTGCTCCAGGCTTGGGGGACCATATGGAACGCAGGGGGATGAAATTGCGGCCTATCCTAGGTTAGCTCACAAAGCAGACACCTTACTGCTTGCGCCACTGCTCTGGCCCCATACAAAGTTATTGATAGTTATGTTTTTTTTTTTTTTTTTTTTTTTTTGGTTTTTGGGCCACACCCGGTAACGCTCAGGGGTTACTCCTGGCTATGCGCTCAGAAGTTGCTCCTGGCTTGGGGAACCATATGGGACGCCGGGGGATCGAACCGCGGTCCATCCAATGCTAGCGCAGGCAAAGCAGGCACCTTACCTTTAGCGCCACCGCCCGGCCCCGATAGTTATGTTTTTTTTTTTTGGTTTTTTTTTTTTGGTTTTTGGGCCACACCCTGTGACGCTCAGGGGTTACTCCTGGCTATGAGCTCAGAAGTTGCTCCTGGCTTCTTGGGGGACCATATGGGACGCCGGGGGAGCCGGGGGATCGAACCGCGGTCCGTCCTAGGCTAGCGCAGGCAAGGCAGGCACCTTACCCCTAGCGCCACCGCCCAGCCCCAATAGTTATGTTTTAAGTATAAAATATTACATCACCAATCTCACCACCAGTGTCAACTCCCATCACCAGTGTTTCCTCATTTTTTTGATGAGGTGGAATTTTTTTCTTGTTATATACTACTTAATATTCAGAAACAAAAGAAGTAATAGAATGATCAACTAGCAACAAGAGCTTACTAAACTTCTGACAATGACTAAATGACCTAATTGTGAAATACAATATTTTTCACAAATATTTTTGTTGCTGTACACATTATTTTTCTTCTTTTTGTCTTTTTATTTTTGGGGCCACACCCAGTGGTGCTCAGGGGACACTTCTGGCTCTGTGCTTAGAAATAATCTTGTCAGGTTTAAGGAACCAGATGTGATAAAGGGGATCAAACCCAAGTTGGCTGCATGCAAGGCAAAAGCACTTTCCCCGTAAGAGCTCTGGCCCCCTTTTCCTTCCTTCTTTTCTATTTTTTTTCTTTTTGTTACTTTGTTTTGTTTTTGGACCACACACCTGGTCACACTCAGGGGTCACTCCTGTCTCTGTGCTCAGAAAGCACTCCTGGTAGGGTTGGGCAACCCTATAAAAGGCTGGGGATTGATCCTGAGTTGGCTATATGCAAGGCAGATGATACCTTACCTGCTGTGCTATTGATCCAGCTTCTGTTTTTTTCTGTTTGGATAATTTTACTCCCACTTACTTGGAAACACATTTATTATGACTAGTGTATTCCTATGGGGATGACAGTATTAAACTAAATGGAGTTGTCCAGGAATTCCAGGCACTATTGCCAATACTGTGGCTTTTGCGGTGTATGGTTTTGACTGACAGGAATTCCAGGAGTAAAAGAAAGTTGGGTGGAAGGTGCCCACACTCATTTTCAAAAAGAGCCCTGGTGATGTTAGCCTACATACCAGTATACATGAAATTTTGGTTAGATTGGTGTTTCTGCAGAGAGCTATAGAGGGGTGGTGATGCAGGCCAAGCAATTCTGAGTGATAGGTGCAGCAGGCATGGCTTCAGCAGGGTGGATACTTGGCCCACTCATTCCTACAGAGATTGCCAGCTTTCAGCTGCATGGCTGGTATACTCATAGTTTTTCATGGCTTGGTTTACATCTCTTTTGGGAACAGAGTGAATCTAAGGAGTTAGCTGAGTGCAGACATGGTGACTGTGTGTGTGTGTGTGTGTGTGTGTGTGTGTGTGTGTTTGTTTTGTTTTTTTTAATGGGCATAGTTTTATCTGCCAGGGCTTCTGGAAGTACAAGAAGACAGGGGGAAGAGTGCCTTCACTCATTTCAAAATATTCCCTAGTGATATCAATTCCAATACTGACATACATGGAATTTTGGTCAAATTGGTGCCTCTGCAGAGAGCTGTGGATGAGCGGTGAAGCAGGGCCATTGATGAAGCAGTGACTGTGGTCATGGGTGAGCAGGTATGGCTTCAGCAGGGCAGAGACTTGGCCTGCCTGCTTCTCCTGAGATTATCAGATTTCCATTGGATAGCAGGTCTCATGGTAATTTAAAAAATTTAAAAAATCCACCACCACCACCATCAAACACTACCACAAAAATAAAATAAAATAAAAATAAAAAATTTAAAAAATAAACTATGTGGGGCCGGGCGGTGGCGCTGGAGGTAAGGTGCCTGCCTTACCTGCGCTAGCCTAGGAGACGGACCGTGGTTCGATCCCCCGGCGTCCCATATGGTCCCCCAAGCCAGGAGCGACTTCTGAGCGCATAGCCAGGAGTAACCCCTGAGCGTCACCGGGTGTGGCCCAAAAACCAAAAAAAAATAAAAATAAAAAAAATAAAAAAAATAAACTATGTAAAATCTTAGTCTGCTATAATTTTCAGGTAAAATATTCAGCCAATATTAATTATTTTGTAAAAATAAACAAGCATATATTTTACTAGTATGTAATTTTGCTTCTTTACTAAATTGAAAAGCCATATGTATATGAAATAAATTATGTTAATATATATTTAGTTATGACTTGTTTTCTGTGAATGTTTCTTTTGAGTATCTATTTTACATATCTACATGCCTGAAGCCACATAAGCATTTCTTGTGTGAGTACTAGGTATGTAAGTTAATGGTTGTGGGTTAACTTCCTTGCATGTGTGAAGTCCTGAGATAGATTCCCAGTACTGCATGGTCCCCTGGGCATGACTGAGAGTAACCTCTTATCCTAGACTTGGAGTAGATCCTGAGTGCCAGCAAGCATTGCAAATGAATACATTTTCAGGAGAATGAGTCTTGAATAAAACCTAGCACTACATCGCATTACCCAATTCCTTTCCCACCAACTCAGTATATGTTAATTTATGTTTATATTTGATATTTACCAATGAATCTTCGATTAAATATTCCTCTGGTGTTAGCTTTTATACTCACATAAGGAGTGTGATAACTTTAGGTATCAAAAGCTGCTTTCTGTTTACCTAAGAGAATCATCTTCAGCCACAGGACTAGAATTTTAATCTCCAAAGTGGAGATGCCTATTACACTTTATAAAGTTGTTCTCTGACAATACTACTTTTTTCCCCCATAAGCTAATAATCTCATTGTCTTGACTTAAATATCCCCATTAAATGCTTATTTGTGAAATTCCCAGAAACACTATTACTTTTGCTGCAAAAAATATTAGTTGATTCATTTAGTGAAACTGTAACCTCAGAAATCCAGTTTCACTGCTGTTCAGATGGCAATCAAACAGGGGGCATGGTGACTTATCTAGAAAGAGCACCATTGGTAGTAAGCAGGTAGGGTGAAAGTTTGCAGCATCATAGCCTCAAAATAACACTGAAGAGTTTGATTTACACCCATTGTGTTTAGACATTACTCCTGGCTCTTTGTTCAGGGATCATTCTTGGCAGGGTTTGGGAACATGGTGCCAGGTATCAAACTCTGACCTTTGTATGAAAAGATTGATATTAATGCATTGGGCTAGCTCTCCATCTTTCAAGAAGAGAATTTTTTAATATATTTTTTATTTAAGCACCATGATTACAAACATGTTTGTAGTTGGGCTTCAGTTATAAACAGAACACCACCCCCCCATCACCAGTACAACATTCCTACCACCAATGCCCCCCTCCTCCCACTGAGTGCCTTTATTTGTATGCCTGTATTTGTGACAGGCATTCTACTTCTCCTATTCTTTAACATTGTCATGTTAGTTGTTAGTGTAGTTATTTCCCTAACAGAGTTAACTACTCTTTGTGGTGAGCTTCAAATTGTGAGCCAGTCCTTCCGGCCCTTCCAGTCCTTAACTCTATTGTCTCTGGGTCTTATTACAGTAATGTCTTTAATTTTTCTTAAAACCCATAGATGAGTGAGACTATTTCTGATACATGGATGTGCATGGAATCTATTATGTTAAGTGAAATAAGTCAGAGGGAGAGAGATAGACACAAGAATAGAGAATGTTTTTAATATAACAAGGGAGATGAAAACCTTTTTTTGGGTGAAAAATCTATCGTTGACTGTTGTGTGCTTGAGTGATGAAGTAAAGTTCTTCAGAAACAGGGGCACATTTCTATAACTGTAGAGATTTATAACTAAGGTTCCCACTCTCTTATCCTTTAGGACAAGATAAAGGAGACATTCATAATACTTTCAACTCTGTAATTGGACAGGTTCTCTTGTTTTCTACAATTGGATTCAGCTCTTTTTTTTTTTTTGAACAGATTTCCAAGCTTATTAGAGATCTAAATAAATTAAATTCAATGACTTTGTTTCTAAATGCCCAATAAGAGGCTAAAGAAACAGTATTAGAGTTATTAAAGTTAAGGTGCTTGGCCTGCAAGCAGCCAACTCTGATTCAATCCCCAGCATCACATGAACTCTAAACATCATTGTGAATGGACCCAAAACCAACATCTCCAAGAAAAATTCAATTAATTATCTTTGAAAATCATTTTGGAAAACTAACCACAATTAATTTTATTGACTGATAATCTGGAATTTACAATATTGTTATTGCTGGCTTCTTATGTATATAATTACAAACACCAAACCCCATCTCTTGTGTATCTGCCTCCCTTTCCCTAAAGACCCCAATTTAAATTAATTTTATTACAGAGAGAAAGTTTTTTAAAATCTTCCTGCAACACTCCCTCAGCATCAATGCATCACTATTTCAAAGAAAAAGAAATTTAGTGCATTGTTTTTCAAACATTGTTAGAATTTTCAAAAATGTCTGAGTTCCAGTCAGTGCTTCTTTTATAGCTCCCTCTGACTTCATACTCTGTAAGGAATGCTTTCTAACAAGTTAACAAACTGCAGCCAGCCACTAAAATAATATTTTATTTTGATTTTCTAGACCTATCTTTCTCCAAGTAATTGCTGTAAAAATACAAACAATAACAGAAACTGAACATGTTCAGAACAGAATAGCCCAGAGTGATTAGGAGAACAACATATTTTGAGGTCAAGGCAAACTGACTTTCATGCTTCTCTGAATGTAATAGAAATTTCCACTCATAGAACAACATGCCACATTATGCATTCCACAGTGTGAAAGAAAATAAAATAGCTTATTTATTTATTCGTTTAGGTAACACAATAACTATAGGGTAAACAACTGTAGTATATTGGGGGCTGAAGCAATAGCAGAGGGCTGAAGCAATAGCATTTGTCTTGCATGTGGCTAACCTGAGTTCAATCCCCGACATCCCATAGGGTTCCTCAAACCTGTCAGGAGTAATTTCTGAGCACAGAGCAAGGAGTAACCTCTGAGTGCCAATGCATGTGACCATCGACAACAAAATGGATGTGACCACAGCCACAACAAAACATTCGTGTTATTGATGTAACAAAGTCACTAGCTGACCCCCCCCAGGTGTCCCCCTTCTCCCACAAAGATCCCAAGCTCATCTACCACTTTGCTAGGTTCACTTCTAGTCCACCTCTTTAACCCATTCACACTTCCCACACTGTCTGTAATCTGAGTTTTCCCATGCAAGGCCAAGCGTTTGTCATTGTTTGAAACCGACTATTCCTTTGCAATTCTTTTCTATAAACCATCAATGGGTAAAGTCATCTATTGTTTGCCTTTCTTCCTCCTACTGATTTCCCTTACAATCTACATTACAGAAAATTGCAAAATGCCATTTTTTCTTGAAGCTACATATCATGCTTTTAAACAAGAATCTAGAATTTTATAGGAAGGAAATTCTCCCCAAGAACTGGGATATGCTGGGGCCGGGCGGTGGCGCTGGAGGTAAGGTGCCTGCCTTGCCTGCGCTAGCCTAGGACGGACCGCGGTTCGATCCCCCGGCGTCCCATATGGTCCCCCAAGCCAGGAGCGACTTCTGAGCACATAGCCAGGAGTAACCCCTGAGCATCAAAGGGTGTGGCCCAAAAACCAAAAAAAAAAAAAGAACTGGGATATGCTAAGTGGGAGGTGGGTTTGAAGATTAAATTTCAGGAAGAAACCAGGAATAAAAGGCAACACACCCACTCTGTACTGCTATATCATCGACTTACTATAAGCATGACTACTTTCTGTTTTATGTAACTGAGTGTGCCCTGACTGAATTCTGTCTTTCAGAAATGGTAAAATGAGGTCCATCATGGGCCTAGGCCCTGCATCCCTTTTCCTGGTAATAAGAACTGAGTAGTAAGATTGAGATCACCTGGGATTATTTGAGCTCTGGTCAACATGGTAATTTGTTGCTGTTCCTTAATTTCTTTTGTTTGTTTTTGGGCCACACCTGGCAATTCTCAGAGTACTCTAGGAGAACTCCTGACTCTGTGCTCAGGGATCATTCCCGGTGAAGTCAGGGGACCATATGAGATCCTTGGAATTGAACCATGTTTGGTTGCATGCAAGAAAAGCACCCTACCCACTATGCTATTGATGTTAGTATGTCTAAATAAAAATAAAGTATTCAAAATATACATTATATACATTAAGAAATAAACTGTTCCCATAATTCTCGGTTCAAATTAAACTTTTTTTTTTGGGGGGGAGCACACCCAGTGATGCTCAGGGGGTTATTCCTGGCTATGCGCTCAGAATCACTCTTGGCTTGGGGGACCATATGGGATGCAGGGGGATGGAACTGCGGTCTATCCTCGGTCAACCAAATGCAAGGCAAATGCCCTACCTTTGCCCCACTGCTCTGGTCCCCAATTTAATTGAATTGTAAGTGCCAGAATGAAAAGTTTTAAGGCTCGGGGACCAGATGGGATGCCAGGATTTGAACCACCGTCCTTCTGCATGCAAGGCAAATGCCTTACCTCCAGGCTATCTCTTTGGCCCCAAGTTTTAAATTCTTATTTATAATTTATAATAGACATTAACGACCAGAGTGATCATACAGGAGCAGTTCTTTTGCCTTGTATGCAGCCAACCTAGGTTCAATCTGCAGCACCCATATTAGTCCCCCACACATGCCAAAAGTGGTTCCTGAGCTCAGAGCCTGTATTAAGCCCTGAACATATGCAGTTGTATCCTACCCACAAAAAATCAGAATAGACATAATATTTGGCTTCAATTCCATATTTGCTGTTCTAATAACTTCTGTTCTTCACAAGTGAGACAGTTTGTTCATTTTATTGTATTTTATTTTGGTTTTGGTTTTGTACCACATGCACCTCTGATCAGGGGAAACTCTTGGCTCTATGCTCAGAAATTACTCCTGGCAGGGTCAGGAAACTATATGAGATGTCAGAGATCAAATCTGAGTTGAGCATATATAAGGCAAATGTTTTACTCACCATGCTACTGCTTTGGCATCCAGCAATATTTTTAAGTTAAGTAAGCATTAAAATATCCTTTATTATTTTTGTATTTTTAACATTAATTGGGTGGTTACTGTAAAATTGAACACTAGTAATTATATACACAAAATGTAAATAGTATATACTTATATGCAAATCTGTCATTTATAATGAAATACATATAAAAGAATACAAATAAACTTTTAATTTGTAATGTATTCATTAACATTTAAAAATATTCTTCCTTAAGACTAGTAAAGACATTATTATTTCTAGGGCTGGAGTAATAGCACAGCAGGTAGGGCATTTGTTTTGCATGTGGCCAACCAGGTTTGGTTACAGGCATTTCATATTGTCTCCTGAGCCTGCCAGGAATAACTTCTGAGCACAGAGCCAAGAATAACCCCTGAGCGCTGCTGGTTGTGGCCCAAAACAAACAAACAAACAAACAAACAAACACGATTATTATTCCTTTATTTTCAAACAAAATGGGAAACAAATAGGGATGGTTTGCATAAGGCCTACAGAGGCTTGATCCTTAGCACCCTGTTTCTGAGCTTAGAGCCAAGATTAGTCCTGAGACCTCTGGTGGCCACCAAATCAAAAAATAAACTAACAGAAGCCAGAGTGGTGGTGCAAGCCATAAGGCATCTGCCTTGCCGGCGCTAGCCTACGATGGACTGCAGTTCGATCCCCCAGTGTCCCATATGGTCCCCCAAGCCAGGAGCAATTTCTGAGTGCATAGGCAGGAGTAACCCCTGAGAGTCACCGGCTGTGGCTCCCCCCAAAACCAAAACCAACCAACCAAATGAACGAAGTAATAGGACAAATATGGACTCTTTCTTGCTAACTGGAATATAAAGCAAAATACACAATGTAGGTTGGGTTTCTAAAGTGCTAAGAATAACTGGTTTTACAAAATATTTTAGGGGTCAGAGAGTACAATTGGTAAGGTGTTTGCCTTGCACATGGGTAACTTCTGTGGCTCCTGCATCAGAGATGTTGTGGAAGAACCTACAAGACATGTTCTCTTGCTCGCTGTGCAGGCTTGCCAGGAGAAGCACATCAGTGCCAACCCACGGCTGGGAAGGCTGGTGGACCTGGCCAAGCTTCTGTAGGATTCAAGGAGCAGCAAGATGGCTCTGGAAGAGGCATGCAAAAGAGAGGAACTCAGCCAGGTCCAGATCATCTATGAGGATGACCAAGAGCTCCTGAGTTCCAAGTATTCTCAGTGTCCCTCCCACCATGACCATCATGAAGCCTGTGGCAGAGACTGCATCTCATCACAGGAAGAGGCTCAGCAAATACATCAAGCTCCTGAAGAAGAGGTTGACTGATATGCAGAAGTTGCTCATCACTTAGGACAGAAATCTGTTGCAGCTGATGGAGGATGTGGAAAAAACAGAGGCATCAGCTGGTTTTGGCTCAATTGTTCTGTAGACTGTGAGCAAAGTGGGAGCTCTATCCAGACTGGCCAATGAGGAGAAACATCTCCAACAGTGACACATCACCAACTTGGTCGCCTATTCATAGTACATGACTGTGCTAAGGGGCCTTGTCAAGGAGGTGGCAGAGTGGAGCGTGATGCCCGAGGAGATGCTGCTCCGGGAGCCCCAAAGCGCAGGAGAGAGGCCAGGCCCCGGGGCAGCGCCGAGCTGGTGGTCCTTGGGCAGGGAAGGCTTCGCCTGTGGCCGCCACTACTGGGAGGTGCAGGTGGGCGACAAGCCCGAGTGGGCCGTGGACGTGTGCACAGACGCCCCTTGCAGCCAGGACCAGGGGTTCCTGCCAGGCAGGAAGGGACACTGGGTCCTGCAGCTGTAGGACGTCGTCTACCTGAGGGCCGGCTCTGCGGTGGCGCCCCTGGCTCTCAAGGACAGGTCCAAGGTCATCGGCATTTTCCTGGACTATGAGCTGGGCCAGCTTTGCTTCTACAACTGTATATCTGAAATCCAACTATGAAGGACTTTGTAAATCAGAATGTTTTCATTAAAATAAAATATGATTTGGGTCTGATTATTAATTCAGCTCTGCAAAGAAAGCCTACTGTTCTGAACTACAGAGAAGATAATTAGTGCAAGTTTTTAAATACCAAGATTTAAAGTCTGAGAGTACTACCAATAATAGAGTACAGCAGATAAGGCACTTGTTTTGCATTTGGCCAACCTGGAAAGAATGCATTGTGAGGCATCTGACAGCTCTGACTTTACCTCATTTGAATAAGGGTTGTACTTTTAATATGTGTTCCCTAGACTTGCAAAGGATTACAGAAACTAAGTTCACTAAAATACTCTTCCTAACAACTCAACCACAGTAAGAAGCAAGATTTTTGAAGGATGAAAACTCATACTCGCTTTGGCAGCATATATACTAAAATGGAAACTATACAGAGTACATTAGCATGGTTCCTTGGAAGAATGGAAACTCTTCTGAAGAGATAATTCTCAGAATGCATTCTGAGAATCAGACTCTCACTGACAAATATGCAGTGCACAACACCTGGGGCCAATCTCTGGCCCCATACCATAGGGTGAGCTCATAGACAGCATCTTTAACTGACTGATGTTGCTGTGAAGGTTGAAAAACACAGAATAAGTTTCAGACCTAGAAAAAAAGATTCAAGAACTCAATAACTTGCTTAAGTAAAGAATAAAGTAAAATTACTTTGTAAGTGGTTAGTTTTGAGTCTACCTATGTCCCCTGGAAAAAGACAGCTAAGTCCACACCCATGGAAATGCGAACTGGCAAAGGCAGGAGTTCCTTTCTGTGTTCGAGAAGCTAGTTTTCAAGGATCCTTGAATTGTATAATTTTTGATTTCAATCTTGTGTGAAATTGATTCTAGCAACTACTTTTTCTCTAAAAGAAATGTGAGCCTCTTTGACATTACCTTAGAAGGAGACAGGAAACCAAAGTGCCCTTTCTTCAGCCCGCCTGTCAATGTCTTTCCCTGTAAACAGATGGCAGTAGCTTCCTCCAATTCATGGAAAATATGTGTCACTAATCCCACTTCTCCTACCTAAAACCTTTAAGATTATCATCAAAATGGAAAAAATCTATAAAGAATTGAAACATGTATGTGAAAACTAATGGAATGAGGACAGGAAATTTATTTATACTATAGACTGGCCTTTGGGGGAAAAACAAAAACAAAAACAAAAAAAGAATAGCTAATTTGAAAAGAACTTTGTTGAAAAGGTGATAAAATGGAAGCCTATACACCACCCTCCAGAGTAGTTAGTTTCTGAAAAGGAAAGGAAGGGGTTTTGCTTCATGCCCAGTATAATCAGGACAATGTAAATATCACTACACATTGAGCAATTTTCTGGAAAATCGCCCAAATTTGTGAAAGAGTGTGGTAAGCACACAAGGTTGAGCTGCATAAAACAAATTTATATAGTCCTAGATGAGACATAACAAAAAGGCCTATAGACCTTGGAGCACCTCCAAGGAAAACTTCTGGGCAGCCAAGATTGGGAACTTCACATAATCTGTAGAGAGATCATCCCTGTTGATGTGTAGGGAACTATAGGTACAATATGTAGAACAAGGAAATGAAACTGAGTCAGCTATATGCACAACAACTCCTTGTACTTCTCTTTTGCTCCTTAAAGTTTGATTCTGTAGCAGGCAGGGAAGGGTAGGTTGGAGGGAATAGGGCATAAGGGAGGGTGAGAAGAAAACTGTTGACATTGGTGGCAGAAAATGCACACTGGTGAAGGCTGTTGTACATTGTATGACTGTAATCAATCAAGAACAAACTTATGGGCCCGGGGAGGTAGCACAGCGGTGTTTGCCTTGTAAGCAGCCGATCCAGGACCAAAAGGTGGTTGGTTCGAATCCCGGTGTCCCATATGGTCCCCCGTGCCTGCCAGGAGCTGTTTCTGAGCATAGAGCCAGGAGTAACCCCTGAGCACCGCCGGGTGTGGCCCAAAAACCAAAAAAAAAAAAAAAAAAAAAAAAAAGAACAAACTTATATATGAAAAAAACCTGTAGTATGAACAACCTTGTAACCTTGGTGTTTAAATATATTTTTAAATCTTTGATTCTGACTTCCCAATATATTTAGATGATATGTAAAATCCTGAAAATAGACCAGACTTGTTATTTTTCCATTAATGTCAACCTAAAACAAGAACACCTTTCCTTACCCCTTCCTGCAGTGCTGGTGATATCTGTTCCTATTGTTCTTATATCTCTCCATTAGTTGCCCTTGATTATTCAAAATTTCCTCCTTGAGTTCCCTCAACAGTCACCTGATATTTACTTATAACCTTAATAAATGAGGCCATCACTGACAAAAGGAAAAAGAAAAAAGATAAAAATGAAAAAAAAAAAAACCCAACATATTACACAGAAAATACCAAGGGGAGAAAGTGTGGTACATGGAGTGATCCAGCTCCTGGAGGGCAGAGTAAAGTTTTCTGGGTGGTTTCTGTGCTTAGGGGGCAAAACTATGCTTTGCCTAACTCATGTTCTGCTCCTCTTGCTAAACAGACTCAGAACTTTTACTCCCAATCCTGAGGACTGAATTTCTTATTCTGGGAGCTAACTTAGAATCATCTTAGCAAGTTGAGCAATGATCAATATCTGATAATACTTAAAGACTTTATAGGTGGAAAATTTCTCCTCAAAACAGTGGAAGGAAATAAACTCAGACACAAATAATTTTCTTTTTCTTTTTTTTTTTTTTGGTTTTTGGGTCACACCCAGCTGTGCTCAGGGGTTACTCCTGGCTGTCTACTCAGAAGTAGCTCCTGGCAGACACGGGGGACCATATGGGACACAGGGATTCAAACCAACCACCTTTGGTCCTCGATCGGCTGCTTGCAAGGCAAATGCCGTTGTGCTATCTCTCCAGGCCCACAAATAATTTTCAAAGTAGTTCATCATTTCTTGTGGCTAAACTGACTGGAAATGATTTTAAAGGAAGTCCAATAGAAAAATATGGTATGTGTTTCTGTGAATTGATCAGTGAGTTTACACAAATATAATATGTTATTTAAATTATAAATGGAAATTTCTCCTAACGCATAATTCAGAAAGACACCAGTGTTATCTACTTGTTCATTGTTCCTGTATTATTCATGGAATCTTATCGACACTAAAAATGCCCGACAGCCATTTTCAGGGATTGATGACATCATTGTTTTTCTGCAGAATAATTTTTTTTTTTTTTTTTTTTTAGTTTTTGGGCCACACCCGGCGTTGCTCAGGGGTTACTTCTGGCTGTCTGCTCAGAAATAGCTCCTGGCAGGCACGGGGAACCATATGGGACACCGGGATTCGAACCAACCACCTTTGGTCCTGGATTTGCAAGGCAAACACCGCTGTGCCATCTCTCCGGGCCCTTCTGCAGAATAATTTTTTAACAGACATCAAAAGACAATTCACCTATAACTTTGACTTCTACCTGATAAAAATGTCTTCCTTTATCACAGTCCTCACAACAGAAAACACCTGGGTAAGGAGTAAATGTCTGAGAATTGTCAGAAAAGTGTGGTAGAATCGTAAACATAATGCTTTTTCTATAATCTAAGTCACAGTGGCCCTCAAACTATGGCCCACGGGCCACATATTGTATTTGTATCTGTTTTGTTTCTTCATTGCAAAATAAGACATATGTAGTGTGCATAAGAATTCACTCATAAGTTTTGTTTTTACTATAGTCAGACCCTCCAATGGTCTGAGGGACAGTGAACTGGCCCCCTGTTTAAAAAGTTTGAGGACCCCTGAAAGACAATAAGACTTGAATGGGCAGTTTCAGGATCTCGTGTCAAATCTACCTGAAACTTGCTGCTCATTTTATACAGACCAAAGTAATGTGGAGGGAGCATTAAGTTATCTTTCCTAAATTCATATGAAAAAGTTGCTGGAAATAGTATGTCTTTATACTTATCATGAATATTTTTAATGTTTGATAGAAAATCCAGATTTTCTAGGGAACACTTCTACATTACTTGTCTTAACAGATTTTTAAAATATGTCCATATAGCTTGAAATATAGCTCTTATTTTGTGTTAGTTTTTCCTTTTCTTTTTCATCTCCCATAATTAACCTGACATTCATTGCAGAATGCTCCCTTCTCAAGAAAAAAATGATTTCTTAAATTCAGGATCTAATTCCTTTTTCACAGTTTCCATATTCCAATACTCTTCAAAGATGTAGAAATTTGTTTTCTATAATATATTTTGGTAGCTTTAATCTGCATCTTCAGTA